>NC_069365.1:62047500-62132500 GCF_021730395.1 Mercenaria mercenaria
GCGAAATCGCCTATGTATACATGAATCTAAGATAAAATATGGTTGACTGTTACATTCCCCCCCCCCCCCCCCCCGCCCCCTCTCTCTATGATTGTGAGAGATTCTACTTCAGTTCCATTACATACGAATTATTTCAGGGCAAAACGGTTGAAAACAGCATTTCAAAAACATAAATATGATAAAAAGTCATACTGACCTTTGTGTAGGACCGTAAAACACGTTTTGATCTCTACGAGCGAATTCAGTTAGCTTAATTATGATTCAGCGGTGACGTCATAAATGTATGACATAAAGTATGACGTCATAATGATGTGACGTCATATAAAGTTAAGCTTGTAACTCGTAACACAGGGTCAACTCGCCTAATTTGATGATTCTCTTCATAATTAGTTTGCGAGCTGTTAGATTACTAATTCATAAATACTTCTCAAAATTCTGATAAAAAAGAAACAAATATCTATACGTTCCATTGGCTAGGCAACACTTTCTGACCATAGGGGGTAAATTGTAACAGCATATGACCCGAATGACGTATTACGCTGAAAATGTAGTACTGTAAAATGCGAATTATTTGCGTTGTTAGAATCGAAATAATAAATATGTTCCAATAATTTTATCAATTAATAAAACATGGGCAGTCGTTTCGATGCGAATAATTAAATCACTCGTGCTACGCACTCGTGATTTAATTATTACGCATCCATACTCCTGCCCATATTTTATTAACTGATAAAATATAGGAACAGATTTATTATTTCTTAAATATATATTTGAAACGGTTTTCCTGATTTCTGAAAAAGAGCGCTATTATATTTTATCTTCTGTGTTAGATAAAGGGCATATTAGAATCGAAATAATGTATATCAAAATCGTATTTTATTCTAATTAATACACTCAAAATCGGCTATACGTGGCCAGAAGCGGACGTTTAACCTCTTTTTCGTGAATTAATAACGTTAAAACACGTTTTTTCTATACATTTTTTCTTAAATAAACAGAGCTTGACCTTCTTCGTTCTTTAAGTGGTAATCAACATTAGCCATGCTATCATGTATTTTAGAGACAACACAGATTAACCTACCCGAATTGTTAGTCAGTGATAGCAGAGCTACCGGCGCCGCAAGCGGCGCCGATAGCGTCGCATTACGGTTAAACGTGTGAAAAACAAAATGAATAAAACTGTGTAAAGAATTACTATCGAGTTGAAAATTCGTGGTACTTTTTTGGAATCGGTGTTGTTCGGGTTTCTTCCAGCACACAATGCTCATTGTAATTAATCAGTAAGACGTCACTAGACGCTTGCTGTTTACGGTTGACAAAAGCGTTTCGCTTACTGCTTTGAACGTTGAATAAAATGTAAATGAGCGTCTGATAATAAGAATTTTGTGCTAAATACATTTTCTACGAAGAAAAAAAGATAAAATACAATATTTTCAATGCGAAACGATTTTCGTCACGCTTCCATAACTGAAATTTATTATATATACTTATATTTGAGTTGATGACGTCATACTTCCACATTGGTGCAGTGGTTAGCGAGTTCGCATTGAAAACCAGAGGTCGGGAGTTCGATTCTCACCAAATGCATTTTTTTTTATTTCAGTTTTTTTTTATTTCAGTTTTCTTTTGTATTTATTCATTTATTATGAGTTTTGAAAGCATTGTAAAAAATAAAGTCATTCATCTGAAATTTAACAAGTGTTCTGTTAGTGATGTCAGGTTCCAATGTACTGTCTGTAGATAAAACTTATTTTTGAAAAAGGTTTTGGGATCAAAATATACAGGCATTGAACTGTGAAAAGCACATAATGCTCTTCTCCCCGTTCACATATATTTCATCCACAAGCTTAAAAATCACTGACCAGAATTTATTACTAGGAAAAAAACTATTGCCTATGAATTATTAATAAACATCAAAAAGACTCCTACTACCATTCATATTCTATACCAGTAGTGCTAAAAGATTAACCATAAAATGTCATAGACTGTTAACTTAGCAGTTCAGTAAATAAAACAGGAGTTTTCGAGAATTTCGGCAAACAGTGATTTTCTCTGGGTAAAATTCTCATCACTAACTTTTAAAGATGGCTAGTCTTTTGGATTTTAAACAAGCTTTTTACATGTAGATGATTTTCATTTTCCCATACCAGACGTCTATCATAGCAGTATATTTGCCTTAAAGTTGGACACATTCTTCCTCCTAAAAAGAACCGTAACTTTCTTTAGTTCGTATATAGCATATTTGTAGAGTTTTCGCCTGTCAAGATTTAATCTTAATCATAATGCATTCTAAGACATTCATTCAGAAATCATGAATTATCATCACTTCTTAAAATTTTAATATATCTTAATGAACATAAACTTCCTAAAACGGATCCAGATAATTCCAGCAACACTCCTTTAATTTTCAAGGGGCACTGGTTATTTTTCAAGGGAGCTCTGCCTTCTAGGTAGCACCTAAGTTCATATTAATTATATTTATTGTATCAATTATATTTTAAGGTATCAATGAAATACTAGTATAAACTGACAAGTATGCGGGCAATATAGATCTAGACCTGCGTGAATATTTTGTGTCCTAATTCCTGTCAATGTCTGACTGGTTGTTTGATACAGGTATAAACGCAGTACAAAATAATCAAATGTTATGCAAATTTGTTTTAAGATACATTTCTAAAACCATACCCAGATATGACGATACAACAATAATATCTGCAAAAGACAGTTCAAAATATAAGGTATAATTGTCGACTAATCGATTATAGAGGTTTCTTTCGAACTACTAGTAACTACTTTATTCTTTTTATAAGTTATCGTAAATGTCTTTATCCATCTGCCTAATTTAATAGACAAGATATAATCCTGGATTATCTATTATGGCCGACAAAACCTCGGCATCCATTTGATTTCTGAGCCAATCTATTACATTGCAGAAGAAGTTTTAGGTCCAAGGAAATCTATCATTCGCAATATAACAATTAAAGTTTGGCAAGAATATTTTCTAATGAATCAGGGCAAATTGTTTATCAAAAATCGTGTCTACAAGAGATAAACCAATTTAAAAGATAACTTATTTGCCAGCAACTCCTTTGTGTCGTATCACGAGTTCCACTCATTATACATAAAAACAAGTTGCACGTTATTATCCCTTAATGAAGATGGAGGCGTCTAGTTTACACGTTGTCCGTCCATCCGTCCGCTCGTCTGTCTGTGTGTCTGTTCAATGTCTTATATGAACCCCGCGGAGGATATTTACTGAGTCTTTATAGAATGTTCATATCATCAAGACGACATGCAAAACGTATGTTCAAATTATGTTTGACAAACTTATAGTCAATGTCACAACCGAATGTGACGATTTGACTCGTGGATGGATATAAAAATAATTTTGCTAAAATGTAGCTTTTATGTTTTGCATTTAGGGTCAAGGTCAATGTTATTTAAAATAGATACAGGTATTGTCCGCTCATTAAATTTACTTTGGATTGGAATATATACAGTGGCAGCATGGTCGGGGGACCGAGCGAAGACGTGCGCAATCTGACTAAAGTACTTGATCTTCTAAACGAAGATCTGAGAACGACCCATTCACATTCGTCTTCTGTATATTTTGGATTTCCAATATTGCTTTTTTTTATTTTCGCAAATCTATTTTTATTTGAACCAATCGGACAACTTGTTCGAATGTCAAAGAGTAAGAAATATTTGCAGTCATTCCAGGGCTCGAACCCGGGACCTCTCGTTTACAGGACAAGTGCCCTACCGACTGAGCTAACCGGCTATCTGACATCTTTCGACATAAAAATTGTAGATATCAAAAACCAAGGCTTTTTAAAGCTTGCAGAATGTTGTAAGTTAGCTTTTGATTGGCTAGCGGAAGGGTTGTCAGAACGAGGCTATCGTATAGCTCGTTGTCAGATCCTAGGCATAGCGTAATAGGAGATGTACTTTAGTCAGATTGAAGACGTGCGTAAACATAAATACTTGAAGTCAATGTTTTATCAGCAACAGTTACGTGCAAGTGCAAAAGCATTCTTCTTTCTGAGCGATCAGGGAGACAGTATCACTGTATAAACTGTCTCTGAATATTCCAAATCATTCTTTTACAATAAATACATGAGTTTGCCGGACAGCCAGGCCGCTGGATAGGAAATTTTCAGAGTAATTAAAAAATGTTAATTGCACTTTTTTGATCATAAAGTAACCACAGATATGATTGTTTCTTGATTTCCTTATAGTAAGTCTATTTTCATAGACTGCGTTGCAAATTTTCATAGTTTTAAGCAACATTCTTTTTGTGCTTTATTTAGTTTTAGCGTTTGTTTTCACAGTTTTCTTTATATTTATCGTGTATTCCAAAACATTCTTTTACAATAAATACACGAATCTGCCGAGTCGCCAGACCGATAGGCTTCAGGCCGCTATGCCTATATGCCACCAACCAGGCCGCGAGGTCGCTAGGCCACTAGGCTGCCACTTCAGGCTAGGCCGCCAACTTCAGCAAAATCTGAAGTTGAAGTGTGCGACTGTTAAGCAGAAACAAGTGGCCAAAGACTGTTATTCACCATCGTGTCATTGTAATGTATCTTTGGCTAGAACAGTATTTACTATTTAACTTTTAGGTATAGAATGACTGTTTAAGCAAATGGAAAAAAAATCAGCATAAAAAACGTGTCAACAGTAAGAATCAGTGGAAACTAAGTACAGGAAGAGGAAGACATGACGTAGAAAAGAGTTAGAGCAAATACAGCAACTCAAAAACACTAAACTCTAACATATGTAAATGCTTAAGATAAGCAACTGCAACGTACTGTAGATATAATACAAACAGTCATCTGGAGAATCGTACTATCAAAAGCAAAAGGTAGCAATAAAAAAAATTTGATTTGTTCTGTTTATGTTGATGGAAAGCAGCGTTGTGGTAATACCTTGTGGTGGGTCTTAACTTCACCTCGTCGTTGATCATTGATACCACTGTCTTCTCACCTCCACGGAGACTCGCTACAAGCGGAGGAGGATTTTTTTGTCTCCACATAATTATGTTCTGTCTTTTGTTTCAGTTTATTTATCACGACATTTGTTGAACATGTTACACAAGCAGTTTCACCATTTCGAAGCACTTGAAACTTACAACACAAGAGACCACCTAGACAAATCAATGTTAATGTTTTATTATTATTTTCCCAGCACTCTATATCTATGTAATGATTAATCAAAATGTGAACAGTATGTTTTGATTGGAAGAAAAAGGGCGAGGTAAACTTGTTTCTTGCAGCCACACATGAAATTAGAGACAGTATGACCAGGCAAAAAAATCAACAAAAGTATAACAACATTGACGGATCTTGTGTGTTACCTAGTATTTGCTGAGAGATGTTTTTAAACATATCCGTGTTTCTGATTTTGCATCAGCAGAATATACCTCTCGCCTAGCTGTGTCACAGTTTAAGATTACACAAAAAAAGGCCGTACTGCATGACTTTATATGTTTACAGATTACGGACTTTTATTGTAATAGAAATATCCTTAGACGAAATGTATGGATTTTCTACTTTTTAATGGAATGATGTGTTTTATAATATAATCCTATTGTTTATGAAGTACCAGTTTTACTATAAAATGTAGTCAGCAAACAAACTAGAACACAGCTAACTGTTACATATGTTTATGCGTGCTTTAAAAAAAAATATAGTTATTTCATGATAATCGTGGTAGGAGCTAGGTCACAGGCTAAAGGTTTATCGTACAGTTTCATTCAATTGATTCTTAATTAGACAAGTTGTTGAAGTATCAATGAAACTTTATTTAAACTATGAAATAATTGTAAATCTTTGGAAAAGTACATTCCTCTTTATATTAACTATTTCCAATTAACTTATTAATAGAAACACTTAAACATGCATTTTTTTTCTAATTTATGAGATGCTTTGTTCTTTCTTTAAAGAATTGGTTAAGATAGAGAACAGATAGTGCTTTCAATGTTTTTTACTGGAACCCTCACAACACTAACCTCAATTTATTTGTCTGTATTTATATTATTATTTTATAAGAGGTATTCTTTATTAGTTAGCACATGTTTCTTTCTTTCTTGTCCTTTTTCTTCACACTATAACATAAAAACAATAAAGACTATTGAGAGAAACTCGTTTTTTTTTCTTCCTTACTTCGGTAAAGAAGCTAATCTCTCTTTTCAGTGAGATTTTTCTCAATTTTATTTCCTGGTGCCAGCAGAGAGATTTAAATTTGTCTTACGTACGACTTACTATCTCCTACTCCTACGGACTTAGTATCTCCTACGTAGGACTTACTGTCTCCTACGTAGTACTTAATATCTCCTACGTAGGACATAGTATCTCCTACGTAGGACATATTAAGTACTGCGTAGGAGTTAGTATCTCCTACGTAGGAGTTAGTATCTCCTACGTAGGACTTAGTATCTCCTACGTAGGACATATTATCTCCTACGTAGGAGTTAGTATCTCATACGTAGGACTTAGTATCTCCTACGTAGGAGTTAGTAACTCTGACGTATGTCACTGACTTAAAGACTCTCGAGCATGCGCAGTGGAACAATATATTCGTGTGTACTATTATTTAGTAAGGAAACGTGTGTAATTTAAAACTACACGGCATGGATGACTTTATAAAAACATATTTTGCATCTGGCATGAAATACCGTGAAATGTTACTTTGTCTTGAAAAAATAAATGGGTTTAAAGTTTCTTTACGAAGCCTTAAACGGATATTGTCACGTATGAAGTTATTTAGACGCATAAATAAAAGTGATGAACTTTAATAATAGTGTTGCTCTCTATGTCATGGAAAATGTAATGGCATCCAGCAAACAACTTGGATACAAGATGATGCATCAGAAACCCCTTCAAGAGGGATATGTTGTTGCACAGGAAACAATTCGCCTGATGATGCATATTCGTGACAAAGAAGGTATTGAACAGAGAAGGAGAACTCGTCTTCAAAGTCGGATGTACCTGAATCTTGGACCTAATTATTTATGGCATATCGACGGGTATGATACATTGAAACCGTACGGGCTGTGTATCAACGGAGCTATCGATGGATTTTCTCGTTTCATAATATGGCTTGAGGTGCACAAAACAAACAGCGATCCTAAGATAATTGCTGGTTATTTTATGAATGCTGTGAAACGTTTGCAAGGCTGTCCAACGCGTGCTAAATAATTAAACATCTCCCTTCTTTCAATGTCTCACACAAACTTCGTAAGTATGAATTAAAGACACATTTGACCAAGTTCTGAATTTGACAGATGAAGTAGTCAATAAATTTGTTTTAACAGTTATTTTTGAACATTTTATTTTGTTGTTGTTTTTTTTTTTTTTTTTTTTTTTTTTGGGAGGGGGGACTATGTAGTTTGGGTATAGTCACACTGCGATACCCCAAAGGGGCACTTCTAGGCATTGCTCCAGGCATGGGCAGACATCAGGTTACAACCGCCGACATTTCATAAGCCAACCGGGCGGTTTATGAGCACGAAGAATTGAAACATGTCATGTGAGGTTTCGAACCTTTACCATTCGGCTATGGAGGCCTCTCGGTCATACTATGGACATTAAAATTCGAGTTTTTGTTTCTAAACTATCCTTAATCTACTCATTCAAGAAAAAAAGATGCCAGAGCCGGGAATCGAACCCGGGCCGCCACGGCAATGAATTTTCCTGCTGTCTTTAACAATACTGTGAAATCATTAATATTCGTGGGGGACAAAATTTCGTGAATTTCATGGTTGAGTCAATCCACGAAATTTTATCCCAACGAACAAGATTATTCCCATAAATATTATGTTCCAAAAGTTGAAATCCACGAATTCATATCCCCACAAAATTTCCGTTTAGACCAAAACCACGAAATTTTATGCCCGTGAAATTAAATGATTCTACAGTATACACCACGGAGGAATATGTATACAATGACCCTTGAATGTAGATATTTAATAATTAGGCAGTTTACCTCAGTAAAACGTTACAAACGCTTTTCAATTTCCAGTGTAAAAGTTAGTTAAGACAACTAGTTCTCATGTGTTTCAATAACATATAATCTGTCAGTAATTAATTCAGAGCTTTCATAAGCGGTAATAGCATTAATTTCTTGATACTGGTACCTACAATTTCTCTTTTTTTTCTGTTGTCGTATGATCTGAAGGACAGTGCTTTTAATAATCAATATCTATTAGGTGTTATCATCATTTGAGCTGCGCCATGAGAAAACCAACACAGTGGCTTTGCGACCAGCATGGATCCAGTCTGGTCAGGATCCATGCTGTTCGCTTTCAAAGCCTATCGCAATTAGAGAGAGACCATTAGTGAACAGCATGGATCCTGACCAGACTGTGCGGATGCACAGGCTGGTCTGGATCTATGCTGGTCGCAAAGCCACTATGTTGGTTTTCTCATGGCACGACTCATTTCTTTTTCTACATTCAGGTCAAGCATTAACTAGTTATAGGAAACTGTTTAACATAATAATAAACTATTGATACTTTTTTGTTTCAAACACTCATTTCTACTTTATTTGCATATTAAAGATGATACATTTACGAAGTTTATTAAAGTATAAAGGTCATTAACACCTCTCCAATTCATCTGGTAATAAAAGGTACTCATTGGCAAGCACTTCATTATACAGACTGTGAAGGTCATAAAGGATATTCTATGATCCAGGGCACTGGGATGAAAACTGCCTAGCTCGGATCGCATTTGTCCAGTCGTTAGAGTCAGAGGTAAGAGGTATTGCTTTTTTTTTTCAGAAAGTGGTATCGGAGAGGATTGATTTTATGATCAAGTGCTTAACATTTAATGACTCTAACGACTGATGCGAGTCTATAGTGTTCCGAAAAACTAATGTCAAATCAGCTTGTGGTCCGACCGGTTTTGCTTTCTTTAACATGGTGTGTGTATCTTCTATATATTGTATATGTTGTGAAAAAGAGGAAGAATAGAATAGTATTTAAATAAAGTGAAGCATTTTTTGACAGTAAAATCTTTTAATTACCGAATATCACGGCGAATTTGTAGGTTTCAGTCATTAAATCTGGTTATCCTTTGTTTTGTTCAGTGTATGCCTAGAGAGAAGAAATTAAGGACGAGTAACTTGGTAAACATGATTTATTCCCCTTAATCGCTCTTCACAGTAGAGGCTATTTTTTAAATATAAGAGCTAATTTCATGCGAAATAACCTTTACAATTTTGTTTGATCAGAGTGACTAGATGAAAGAATAATTGACTAGTTGAAACTAACTAAATCTTATAGAACATTGATAATCGTGTCATGCAATCAGGTCTATATAAATTCAGTCTTTGTTACTGGTTAGAAACAGTGGTTAAGAGAAAGTTATTTATTTAAGCCCCTTCTGGAGACAACACATAAAATACAAGAATATAAACAGTTTACAAAATAAATTAAATATTGCAATAAATGCCATTTATCAGCACGCAATTAAAAAGTCAACCAGCAATGTTCAATTAACACATGTACCGGAAACGCGAGTAGGACCACAGAACACTGCAGCGCCCCAAAATAGGAACAGTTACGTGGGAGATACTATGTCCTACGTAGGAGATACTAACTATAAGTCGTACGTAAGACAAATTTAAATCTCTCTGCTGGCACCAGGACGCTTCCATAAGTTTCACTGTTAAAGCTTAAATGAAATCGGTGCGATTTAAATACTCTACAATTATGAATCTTTTACGAATTTTTAAGTGTGGAGCGAATGCCGTGTGATTAGTGTTACACACTTTCGACATTTTCCTCATACTGCGGATACCCCTAGCCTAACACTCGCACTATTTGGGAAAGTGTAAACAAGTTCTTCCAAACAAACAACATTAGTATAGACCACCGGCATGCTTTATTACCTGAGAACTTTGATCGCTTTTTGGTTCCATTTATTGCTTCTTGACAGAAGGTTAACTGGTACTTTTTTCTTTTTTCTATTGCAATGATCCTGAACTTTCCTGTATAGATCGTACAAAGTGAACTGTCTCTTTTAGAACTCACGTAGATATTCTCTAATATAACAAGCACTTTTATTATTGCAGCTATATATAAGCGATTAGTTACACGATTACAATTATACAGACCTTATTATTACAGTTATTTCAACATGAACACTATTGACATATTCATAGGCAACAGTCTTTCGTAATGCCAATTCAACCGTTCATTTCTCACGAGGTGTAACTTTTACACTGCCTCTAAAACATCAGTAACAATGTTAACGCTGCCTTTTATTTTATTTATCCAAGCAAAAAGATTTTTTCAATGTCGTGTATTTTATTCAAAACATTTACATTGATCATGTAATAAAATTAACTCACAATGGCCCCTTAAAATATCTTGAATATCGGTCACCGATCTTGGACCTATCACAGGGCATGTTAATGGAGGAGATATAATTATGTTGAAAATATTATTATCATATAACTATTATTATTTACATTATTCCTTCATTCATTTCAACTTAAAATACAATTTATATATATTTGTCGCGTCTTCCTAAAGTTCAATAAAACATTTTAAATTATTTATGCCTTATCATAGTCCACTATTTCCATATTTCATCCTCATGAAATAAATTATGAATTCAAGCTGATGCTTTGGACCTGCGACAAATCCATTCGTTCTGTCTGTAACAGAGCTTGCTTAGGATAACCCCCACACTTTCTCTAGCACATTGGCGATATATTGATGAAAATGTTGATAGAATTAGAATTTTACATACATCAACAAGGTGGGGAATTTAATAGTCAGTGAAAAATGAAGTGGATGTGTTAAAGGGTACCATATCTGACTTAACAAACTGCAAATGTCAGTATGATGAAGCTTAAACATGAATGCACTTAAAAATCTTATTATTATCTTATTTTCGGAAAAGATTTACGTATTTCTCGCTTAACTTGATTACCAGTCTTATTCTGTTATAGTTCATCTTTCTTTCTTATTCATGTCCTAAATATGAATGAATCAAAACAATTTTAATACTTTCCAAACATTTTCAGGTATCACATACTTTCAATAACTTCTTGTGTCAACTCTTATATATTATATCAAAATAGATGAAGGTAGATAAAAATAACTTAAAATATAACAGTATGCATAAACTGAATTTTCGCGCACTATCCAGTTCACTTTATAAAACAGGATATTTAAACAGACATGCATGTGAACGAATTCAACATCTTTAACCCGCCCGTTTAGCTCAATAGGGAGAGCGCCGATCTACGGATCGCGGGGTCGTGAGTTCGATCCTTGTTCTCTGACGATTTGATAAAAGACATTGTGTCTAAAATCATTCGTCCTTAACCTCTGATTCATGTGGGGAAGTTGGCAGTTATTGCGGAGAACAGGTTTGTACTGGTACAGAATCCAGGAACACGGCTTGGTTAACTGGCCGCCGTTACATAACTGAAAATACTGTTAGAAACGGCGTTAAACCTAAACAAACAAATCAACACGTTTCGTATGTTTCTAAAAAAAAAATAGACATCAAAATGTAATGCAAAGGTTTCGGTTCAAAACAAATGAATGTACAAAAGTTATTTTCACTTTATTTTTAAAGACTGTACTAGTATCTATCACATAATGACATATACCTTAAAGTAGTTAAGGCAAAAACTTTAACGCGTTAATTTCCGAGTCTAGAAACAGTTGTAACATTTTTTTTTATTTTTCCTTTACATTTGTACATACTTGCAACTCAAATAATTGTACAGATCTTTTTAATGTTTGAAGAAAATTTGATAAATTTGCGTGGCACAGAATTGAACTTCCTGCAGAAAAGATGTCTTGTTTAAATCACAAACAATGAATTAAGACAATATACATAAAATTTGGAACAAATACACGACAATAACGCCGTGAAATAATAACTGAAGCATTCATGAGAAAGAAACAATAAATTGATCATTTCCAATCGAAATTTCATTTCAAGACATCTGCTTCCTGTAGCGAACACAGGTGTTACATAATGCCAGATCGAGGTAAGCTTTGCAATCGTACTAAACAGAGAGCTTCATTATAGACAGTGTTTATATTGTGTAGATGTAAATCATGAAACCTGTAAGATCAGTATTCCATGTGTGTTTTTCCCTCTCCCTCTTAAACATCTGCTTCAACAGAGACTGTCAAACTACATAAGCCCTTTGCAATTTATAAATGCGTTACAGTTTGAACACAATCTCCAGATGTATTCCTTGCTAACGTCTGTATCTGCTATGGATTTTTATTCTTCTTGCGTATCGACCTGATAAATGCATTGTTAATGTTTTGGCTCCATTCATGAAATTTGCCGATGCCATCCTGAGAAATATTGATACTTTACCAAACTGCTACTGTCCTAGCTTGTTTTCTGTGTTTTACATTGGATATTTTGTTACTTCTGTTGGTAACAAGTCAACATACAGTATACCGATTGACAGTTTTTACATTAATTGACAAACTAATTTGCCATTTCCATAATTTTATAAAAATGATAGGATTTCTGGCGATCAGTTTAATTGACAAATTTGATTTTGCAGGTTAAATTGGAGTTCATTATCCAGTCATAACATTTAGGTCAATCAAATATAAATATACTCTGTTACTTAAAAGGTAATGCAAAAAGAATTTAATAGTCTTTTACTTGTATTTTAAGAACATGTATTGTCAAATCCTGTCACATAGTCGCACCAGCTTTGAACGCCTTTAATTTAGACAATCATATTTACTACATCCTTATTACAAATAAGAAAATTTGGATTTTCTGTAACAGCAGTATTAACATCTGATATACTTGTAGAAAATGATTTTTTTGATGGCCGGTGGGCGATAAATCGCCATTTCAGTGGCACCATGTTTCACTGTATTTAATGTGCATATTAACTTTTATGATTTGCACATCATTTACTATTTTCACGCTACATTTAGCGTGACTTGTCTGTAATGGTGTGAATATATACCACACAATATACAGAAAGGTGGCAGGCAGAACAGACATTATCTTGAATGTAAAATATGAACCAGTCATTGTATTTGTACAGATGCCCTGCACTGCTCACAAGATATTGTAAACGCCTGTGATGTTAAGTCTCGGGAATGTTTCGCTTACATACGGGTGCATGCCAGTTCCTAGAGCTTCCTCCTTGTATTTACAAATAGTATGCCAATCGTGTAAATTATGACAAGTTGTGCAACTAAATCAATGAACTGTTGTTATGATCATGCATTTGACAACGATGTTTGGGGTAAATAGATAATAACTGGAAAGAAAAACAGTCGTGTCAGTGTATCTCTGGCATGTATTAATGTGCCTTGATATATTTTAGCTTTCCGCTTCGGCCATACAGTATAAATAGTTATAGGACAAGGGGTAGCTGGAGAATCAATTTTGATTTGGAACTTTCAGGCTTGTTGTCTTGTCAGCATGATGTCCCATTAAGAATCAGGTAATGTGAATTAATGGCACTGACCAATTTGATAAGCTTTGAATCTGTTCTAATGGTGGGTTTGAGAATTTTAGAACATGTTCAATGATTGTAAAACTTTAGTCAATGTTAAAGTTTGTGTCTCACAACAAGAATGAATACCCAATAGTTGTTTTATTTTGAGAAGTGTTTTATTAAAAATCTTTATTGGAACTGTTTTACATAATGAAATTATGAATAAACAATGTAATCATTTTATACTGTAACTTGTGATAAAATATAATATACATTGTAAATGGCAATATTTCATAATACTATAATATAAATGCAACTTTGAATCACAAGACCTAAAGCTTGAAATTTATAATTCAGGGGCGTAGTTAGGCTAAAATGGAATTGTAGGCCACTGTCCAAGGAGAGTATGGCATGCTTCCACATAAATTTTTCATATTGTAGATGTAAAATGGTGCTTTTTGGTTTATATCTGGACTTTTATGTTTTTCATTTTCAAAATGAAGTGTAGACCCGGGGGAGCTATTGTACAATTTAGAAAGTACACCAGTGTCAAAGGCGTAGCTGGGCCATAATGGAAGTATGAATCACTGTTCTAAGGGGGATGGGCGATGTTACCCCTGAAAAAATACATTCTAGATAAGACATGATGTGTTTTGGTGAAGTTTATAATTCAGGGGCGTTGCTAGGCTAAAATGGAAGTGTATGCCACTGTCCTGTGAGTCCTGGGGCATGCTCCCACGTAAAAATTGCACAAATTAGATGCAAAATGGTGTATTTTTGCAAAATTCATAATTCTGGGGTTTAGCTAGGCCAAAATGGAAGTGTAAGCCCCTGTCCTAGAGGGTTCGGGAAAAATTGGACATCATAGAGGCAAAGCGGTGCATTTTTTGTGTGTGTGTGTAACTGGGCCTTTAAACTTTTTCATAAAGTGTAGACCCAGGGGAACTACTGTACCTTATAGAAAGTACACCAGTGTCAAGTGCGTAGCAGGGCCAAAATGGAAGTGTCAGCCACTGTTCTAGGGTGTTTGGTTGGGGAGGGGTGCAGTCATGCTCCCCCGGAAAATTTTACATTCTAAATGCAAAATATGGTGCTATCTGACGAAATTCATAATTAATGGGCGTAGCTAGGCCAAAATGGAAGTGTAAGACACTGTCCTAGGAGGGTTTGGGAGCATGCTCCCTGTCATTCTCATCCATCAGATGTTCGTCAAAATCCCGAGACGAACATCCAGGGAACCACGGTAGACCTCTGGTATGCGAGAATGGCTCCCTGTAGAATTCTTACACTATAGATACAAAGTGGTGCATTTTTTGGGTGTATATCATGACGTTAAATTTTTTCCTAATGAAGCGTTGGTCGGGGGCAACTACTGTACCTCAGAGAAAGTAAACCTGTGTCAATGTAGCATGGCCAAAATGGAAATGTAAGCCATTGTTCTAGGTTAGGGGGCATACTCCCCTGGAAAAATTTTACATTTTTAGTTAATTTCTAAATGTAAAATGGTGCGTCTTGGCGCATTTTGTAACCTTTCCGTTGTTTAAATCGTCAATGCTGCAGACTGAAACCCTGGAAAGAGAATGCATGGCCAGTGTATAATAGTGATATAGTTTCGCATTGCCTCTTTTCAAAATTAAATATGCTAATGTTATATTTAATACACATATATATTTCCCCTTTCTTTCTATAAAACTGCATGCACATTTAGTGAAAAAATAACATAAGTATTTTAATATTCAATTTATATTTTAACATTATGTACAATATTTAAAAGTCTTTTGAATTTGCTAATACAGAATATTACTTTTTGTTGATTCTACCTGACAATAATTTATAATACCTATGCTCCGTACCTTTAGACAAGCCTGTAAGGGGTTTTCTAAGGGTAGGAACCTCTGTTTTTTAGAGATTAAGGATCATTTACATTTCAAATTTTGTTGAAAATGAAATAACAAATAAGACTTCATCAGTATTCACCTTAAACTTGGATCTATTAATGGTTTACAGATAACAATATTCACCCTATCTTTCAAAACGTAAATAACCGAGAAACACCAAATAAATCACCAAATAAGTCACGAGGATTAGAACTGGCAGAAAAAAATATGAAGATTAAACAAAATAATGTTAAATATGTTGTGAAAAAACTATTTTTAATGATAATTAACCCGTATGGTATTTATGTTTCCCACACATTTGGTAGCCGTTACGAGATACAAGGGACGGTTTCACAAACAGTTTCTTTTACTTAATGACGGTTAATGGATTATTAAACAATCAGTTCCTTGTCTATTATTATTATCTCTTCCTAAATAACAAATAAATAGGTGCATATTATTATGCCTATTAGCTCGACTATTCGAAGAATAAGTAGACCTATCCTACTCACCTCAGCGTCGGCGTTGGCGTCGGGGTCACACCTTGGTTAAGTTGTTCAAAACAGTCCCTATTTTGACAAAGTCTTTTGAGATGAAGCTTTGAAACTTTCAACATTTGTTTACCATCACCATGTCCATATATAGGCACGAGTACATAGCTCCATCAAGGACTTTGGCTGAATTATAGCCCCTTTTGACTTGAAATTCTTGATTAAGTTTTTCGTACCAGTTCATATTTTGTGTAACATGTTTGACATATGACTTTGAAACTTTTATCACCTGTTCATCATAGCAGCCTCTATCTGTAGACAAGAGTACGTAACTCTGACAAATATTTTGGCTGAATTTTGGCCCTTTTTTGACTTGGAAATTGGTTCAGTTTTTGTACAAGTCCATGTTTTGTCAAAATTATTTGACATATTATGGCTTTTAAACATTGAACATTTGCTTATCATCATGATTTCCATCTGTACGCAAGAGTACATAAATCTGACAACTATTTTGGCTGTATAATGGACTTATGGCCCTTTTTGAACTTGGAAATCGGTTCAGTTTTTCGGACAAGTCAGCGTTTTGTCAAAACTATTTGACACGTGGCTTTGAAAGTTTGAACACTTATTTAATATCATCATGATTTCAATCTGTAGGTAAGAGTACATAACTCTGTCAACTATTTTGGCTGAGTTATGGCATTTTTTGGACTTGGAAATCAGTTAATTTGTTTTATAATAGTCCATATTTTGCCTAAACTGTCTGCCATATGGCTTTGAAACTTTGACCACTTGTTTACCATCATAGTCTACATAATTATGTAGGCAAGACTTCATAACTAGGACAAGGACTTTAGCCCAGTTTAGCCCTTTTTTGACATTAATCTGTTATCAACAGTTTATAATCAGCATGGAACAGTGTATTAATTTGGAGTTCCTTTGTTATTTAGCTTTTGAAAGAGAAGGTAAAAATCAGGTGAACGCTGGTATCTGTAAACCATTTAGATCCAAGTTTTAATTGAACACTGGTTAATTCTTATTTGTTATTTCATTTTCAACAAAATCTATGTAAGTAACCCCGAATCTCTAAAATAATGGAGGTCCGTACCCCTAGAAAATCCAAAACAGGATTGTCTAGAGGTATGGATCCGTACCCTTAGACACTTCCTTTTATGTGTTCTAATGTTAAATCAGTTTGTTAACTGTGCACACTTATAACAAAAATCACTTGTTTAAGTAATTACAGTTACATGTTTCCGTTTTTCGTAATTTCAGAGCTTAAAAATAATTGATTTAGTATCTGAGTTACACTTGAATCTATATAAAAAGTTTTAAGCTACAAGTACTTTTCTGTATGACTGTCTACTTCAATTTTTTCAGTTTACATGTTAAATATATTTTAATTCACAAGTTTTTGTTTCATTTTTTTAATGACTTTACTGATGCTTGAACAGAGTTGTTTCAAATTCATGAGCTATGCCATTTTATACTGTATGGTATCACAATGTTGTGGTTTTACATGTTTTACACATTCCTTCTTATCATTTCACACATTGTCCAGATTTGACCACTGTTGTAATTTATAGCCCCACTGCTGAGTTTAAATGTCCATTTTATTGACTTGGGGGCTAAAATTAATCACATGCATCATTTTAGCAATCTAAGAGAAATTCCCTCTCTACCCTTGTCCTATAATACCACAGTCACACATGCGGCTTAGCTCCGGATAGAAACGTAGTAATTCGTACCGATCCGTACCTGAGCCGTACGGATTGGTACGGACTGATACGGGATACTACTTTAAAGTACGGCTCCGGTACGGATCGATACGTTTCGATACGGATTACTACGTTTCTGTCGGTGACTAGACGTAGCTATCTGCGCTGTATGTATGACTGGGGTATAACTGTAAACTATATCTATATTGCCGCTAGTTTTGTGTAGTATGAATGTATACGCAGATCATTCTTGTTTTAATATCCATTTGCTTTATATTTTCATTGGTTTAAATGGAAGGCTTAATAATAATAATAATAATAATAATAGTAATAATAGTAATAGTAATAAATAATATAATAATAATGATAATTATTATTAATAATAATAGTTATATTATTATTATTATTATTATTATTTAGTAGTTATCCTCGTCGTTGTACATAAAGAAGCCGTTTCGGTTAGTTTTCAAACTTTCTATTTGACCATCCTCATCGATTTAAGAACTGATAATATGTTTTAATGTTGAGCGAATTGAATAGGTTAAACCATTACACTATTTACGAGCGAAAGAATGCATTTAACTCATTAATGTCTTTGATATGTGCATGTTTTGATATGATAAATCGAAGACCTTCTTGATAACAGAAACATGGGCCGTTTAAAAGACATCAACCAACTCTCGCTCTGTCAGATGTCTGTTTAATGTATTTTCCTATTACACCTTTATCGGTTAACCGCATATTGCTAGTGTTCTTAAGGCACTTCTTTATCTTTAAAATGATAAATCAAATATTTATGCTCACAAAGAAGTGTGAAACCGTATTATACACTATTAATTTGTCTCTACAACGGGGGCAATTTTTCAAGTATCTGTCAAGAGTCAAATTCAATATAAAGGATACAACCAGCTTGGTGTTAGCGACAATGCTTATGTACGATTGACATCTTCCTTTGAAACATTAGTGTTTGCGGAATAAACACAAATCATTGTTGCCGTAGAAAGAAGCTATCAGCCCATTCAATAGGTGACTACGGAGGGATATTCTTTTCTATAGAAATTTCTATTTATACTGAACACTGTATTGAATTGAAAGTTGATCTAGTTACAGGTAATTTAGAGAATAGAATCTCGGACCTCCCAAGTAAAATGGCACATTTCATTAATGAAATGGGAGTTTTGTAGCGCTTGTATCGTTTGATATGATTATTATACGTTGCGATTTGGAGATATTTTAAGTTATTTTCTCATTATTTGCTTATCGCGATTGTTAAATGGGCAATAACTGACAAAAGAAGAGATAACAATTATTTCAGTCTAACGGCACAAGGAACTAATGTGCCAAACTAATGTGGCAGATTGTACTTTTATTTTGTGTATCGCAACAATTTCACTCGTTGTTTATTCGCTATAACTCATAGCGAAATAAACTTTAATGTAGTAACAAACCGCACTTAATCATTCTTTTAATTCTGCCAACCTACATAGCCTATGGGATCCTGGAAAACCTGGGATGGGCTCATGGGATGGGCTCTTGGGATGGGATGGGATAGGCTCAAGGACATGGGCTGAACTTATTTGCCCCTAAAATTTTCTCAGATTCTCGAAGGTTTCTTAAGGTGAACAGTTCTCTATAAAATAAATGATACTCCTGGGAATTCATGCCATACTGTCAATAAGATCTGGCCGAGAGTAACAAAATGGGTTAATGTCTTATTCTGTAGGCTAATAACAGTATATTGTTATCATTATTATTGTTAATTCTCTTGATTCAGTCAGTAGTACACTTTATAAAACAGTAATAATTTTAAAGTAATATTATGAAAAATAAAAACACGTAGGACAGTAATAATTTTAAAGTAATATTATGAAAATTAAAAAATATATACTTCTTGCATGTGTATTTATAATTGATACCTTTATGAAATAAAAGTAGACTTATTATTATAGCAGAAGAAGTTGAATATCAAAACAAAACAATTTGATATAATGAAGAATTACGAAGATAAAGGGTAGAATTACATGTATATATGTCACAGGGAGAAAAATGATGAATTCAGCAGTTGACCTCTAACCCAAGTAAGAGAATGAACCTACAACATTAATGTTTGATGAAAATTCATTTTGAGAGAAAATATGAAATGGAACTTATGATAAATCAGTTCTGAAAAAAAAGTTACTGAAAAGAAAACAATAATTGACAAATTTCAGAATAAAAAGATGACAGAAATGAATTTAATATATTAGACATATTATAACATATGAAAAGGGGGATTCTCACAGTTTTCAATTTATTGGTAATAGATTTTGATGTTTACATTAACACCAAGTGGACAATAAATGATTATATTTTATCCAAATTAATTGCTTTTTTTTTGCTTTAAATATAATAAAAAATGATGTTTATATTAACACCAAATGGACAATAAATGGTCATATTTTGTTCAAAATAATTGCTCTTTTGCTTTACTTATGATAAAAAATACAGTCCATAAATTTTTCATCACTTATATTGGAACCGTAGAAGTACATTCTAACAAGTTAGAAGACTAAGTGTTTGTATTTTCCTTCTTTGTTTCCCTTCTTGGCAGCCAATACAGTGTGAGTCTCACTCTGGGAATTGTAATTACTGGCTGTGTCCCTGTTATCCTTA
This sequence comes from Mercenaria mercenaria, assembly GCF_021730395.1. Lineage (NCBI taxonomy): Eukaryota > Metazoa > Mollusca > Bivalvia > Venerida > Veneridae > Mercenaria > Mercenaria mercenaria. The sequence goes on from NC_069365.1 coordinate 62,067,694, forward strand.
GCTGACCTCTTAATTGCCCAGTTGAACTTTTAATTCATGTTTCTCACTATATATATCTCTGACCTTGGGCCCACGATCCCATGACCTTCAGCCCATCCCATCCCATCCCATGAGCCCATCCCACGAGCCCATCCCAGGTTTTCCAGGCTACCATAGCCTATGGCAAGCAGCATTGTCATAATATCAAAATAGCAAAATATCATATCTTATACTGATGAGACCATTTTCATTTATCTGGGTCATAATCTGAAATTGATAGCACAGACGGCGTACATCATGTTGATAACATATAATTATGTGCGTGCAACACAACCGGCGTACATCACCTCATTGTGATGTAATTATATGCGCGCAACACCATCGTCGTATATCATGTCATCCGGATATAATCGGCTGCACGCAACACCATCGCCGTACATCACCTCATGGAGGTGTAAATATCTGCTTGCATTACAGTTTGCATGCATCACCTCATTGTGATATAATTTTCTTGGGGCAACACAATTGGTGTACATCACCTCAATGTGATGTAATTATCTGTGCGCAACACATTCGGCGTATTTTTTGTGATATAATTTTCTGCGGGCAACACAGTTGTTCGATACCTTACACAATTGGTTTAAGCGACTGCATGTCCTAATTAACACTGAAAAATCGAAATGTATTCATCTCCGGAAAGGTAGAACATTACAGACGAATCATGTTTTCAAAATAGGAAACAATGTCATAGAAACTGTTCAAACATATAAATATCTGGGTGTAGTATTCAACAGAAGCGGATACTTCATGTACAACGCTGACACACTTGGAAAATAAATATTTCTAAAATTCACCCTTTAAATTCTCTCGGTATCAAAACCTTTGAAAAACTATATTTTCCGTGTGTAGTCCCAATATTAGATTACTGTTCTGGTGTTTGGGGATACCAAATTTCGATGTCTCGAAAGCATTCAGCACCGGACAATCAGATACTTACCTAGGCGTCCATCGTTTCGCACCTATACTTGCCATCACAGGAGACGTCGCATGGCTCCCGGGAATATTATCCGTTATTGGCACAGGCAATTATCGTTTAGTGAGAACCGATTGTCAAGGGACGTATTAGATATGGCTTATAATTTGTGCACAAATAACTGATGCAGTAATTTAGAAGAATCTTTCAACAACAAAACTGGTATCAATCTAGTCTTAGCACTTTCAAAGATTAACCATTCTTATAGCTGTGTTTGGAAAAACGTAATTGACAGTGTGTGCAAATTGAGACCTTATATTTAATTCAAAACCAAATTTGAGACAGAAAACTATGTTACATGAACGATCACTTCTTGCTCAGCTAAGATGTGGTATTCAACCACTACGTGTTGAGACTGGTCGATATATTGGGGAACGAGAAGAAGACAATGCAATGATCAGTTTATTGGAAACGAGACACATTTTGTGATATGTTGCTTATTCTATAGACACATATGTCATGGATATTTTAGAGAACTATATGATACTACTGACTTCGATTCAAAGACTGATTCTGGAAAATTGATATGTTTGCTTAAAAACAAACCTCGCACACTTGCTAAGTACATCGTCAAAGCATACTTGTGCAGGCGTCATAGTTTATATAGATAATTTGACTCTCATAACTTGATAAAACGGTAGAGATAATATTACCTTTATCATATTATTACGTAAATATGAGTTCCAAGTTTTAACAAACATATTACATCACTATTACATGTTTCATTTTGAAGTCAGAGCTCTTGCTACATTGTATGTATTTGTATTCATTTGTGACTTCATGTAAATACCGTATTGTAATTTCAAGGTGACTTATAGGCACATTTGGCCAGGTGTATTTTGTATGTATTTGTATGACCTAGTTTTGAAAAACTGATTACACATATTACTGTTATAATAAACAATTTACTGACTTACAATTGGTGTACATCACCTCATTGTGACATAATTATCTGCGCGCAACATAATTGGCGTACATCAGGTCATTGTGATGTAATGATCTGCGCGCAACACAATTTGCATACATCACATCATTATGATATCATTTTCTTAGGGCAACATAATTGGCGTATAATTATCACCTCATTGTGATGCGCGCAACACAATCGGTGTACATCACATCATTGTGGTACAATTTTCTGCACTCAACAATATTTGCGTACATCACCTCATCCTAATGTAATTATCCGCACACAACACAATCGGCGTACATCACCTTATTATGATATAATTACATGTACGCATTATATCGGAGTACATCGTAATATTTTTATCTGCGCACAATACAACACCATCGGCGTACATCTTCCCATCTTGGTGTTATCATCTGCGCTCAACACTGTCGGCGTACATCACCTCATTGCGATGTAATTATCTGCGATCAACATAGTATTGACGTAAAGTACCTCATAATGATGTAATTATCTGCGCTGAACACATCGGCATATATCACCCAATTTAGATGTAAATTACCTGCGCTCAACACAGTTGGCGTTCATCACCTCATTGTGATGTAAATTATATGCGTTCAACACAAATGGGGTACATGTATTTATGTGCGCGCAACACCATCGGCGTACACCATCTCATCATGATATAACTACCTGCACGCAATTATATCGGCGTACATCAAGTCATTGTGATATAATTATCTGCGCCCAGCACCATCTGCGTACAGAACCTGTTTGTAATGCAATTATCTACGCGTAACACCAGCTGTGATACCTCACCTCATAGTTATATAATTACCCGTGTAAAACTACTAGTATATTTGCGTACATCACATCATTGTTGTATAATTATATGCGCAAAACACAGATGGCGTACATTACCTCATTGTGATATAATTACCTGCGCGCAAAGCCATATCAAGTTACAATCCTAAATCTTAGAAATAGGAAATTGAACAGAGGCGAACGAGACAGGTGTCTCCCTACTGCAATCCTGGCTATGTCAGCAATTTTAGAACAGTTCGCACTGACTCTTACATTGATCCGATAATTTCATTTTTTTCTATCATCAATTGACTCAAAACATTTTTCACAATCACCATAACTACGTTAACAAGTATTAAACACATGTTACATAAAAACACCCTTCTTTGTGCAACACAACTAGCATACATCAGGTCATTGTGATAAAATTATCTACGTGAAACAGTATCGCCGTACATCACCTCATTGTGATATAATTATTTGTGCCTACCAGTATCGGTGAACATTACCTCATCATGATATAATTATCCACACGCAACACAATCGGTCTACATGAACAACACATTGTGATATAATTACCTGCGCGCAATAGTATCGGTGATGTAATTATCTTCGGACAACTGTACGAGGGTCCTGCAAAAAGTTCTGTCAATAATGGGCTTCCGTAGTTTTATCCCATGTATTTTTAAAACGCTTCATTGCACTTGAATGGTGTAACCAATAGCTAACGATATCCGTTTATTTCGTGCAAATTGCTTTTCAAATGACCGAGATATTTAAAACTGAATACATGCAGTCATATACATTGACCTATTTACATGTCACATTGTAAAATGAACGCAAAGACTGAAATTCGAAGCTTTACAAGGGCAATAACTGTCACACCAATATTTCATGAATTATCTCCCCCCCCCCCCCCCCCCCCCCCCTTTTTACTAAGAATTTCAGGTTAAAATTTTGATGCACTTTCACTCTATCTTAAGGCCTATGCTATTTTGCGAATGCAAAATTCCTGTGTAAAGCTGAGATTGTCGTAACAACGCGAGAAATGCACGGGGATCAAAAAGAAACTTATAATAATAAAAAAAAATGTATCTCCGAATAATTATAAAGTATCACTGACACTCAAAAGCATGTCCCAACAGTGCACTAGTAGAAAATGCATAGAAATTTTCAGGGTAAGTATTTGATACCGTAAGTCTCTCATATATATACAATATATATATTCTTCAATCAAGGATATGTCAGTGTAAATGAGCTGAGCGTTAGTTTTCTAAGAAAACGTCGAAAAACTGTTATACACGAATCACACGTGCACCGCTCTTTTACAAAAATATGTCCGCCATGTTTTCTTCAGTGGACGAAATAAAAGGAGTATTTTACCTTAGATTTCCTTATTGTAGGGTATGATTGACTTTCTAATCTAAATAAAGCATCACGTTTTTATAACATCCCACTGTCCGATCTTGATGATCACCTAACGATCACTCACAATTACAAAATAAAACCAACGCGTCATCAAAATTATCACTTTACACGGCTTCATGGACATCACGGCCTACCAATCTGACTAAAGTACATATCCTATTACGCTACGCATAGGATCTGAGAACGACCTATTCATTGCCTCGTTCTGACGACCCTTTCGCTAGCCAATCAGAGCCTAACTTACAACATCTTGCAAATCTACCTGTAGCCTTGACTTTTGATATTTACAATTCTTATGTCATAATGTATCAGATAGCCGGTTAGCTCAGTCGGTAGGCCACTTGCTTTGTAAGCGAGGGGTCCTGGGTTCGAGCCCTGGAATAACTGCACATTTTTCTTACTCTTTGACATTCGAACATGTCGTCTGATTGGATAAAATAAAAATAGCAATACTGGAAATCCAAAATATACAGAAGACGAATGTGAATGGGTCGTTCTCAGATCTTCGTTTAGAAGATCAAGTACTTTAGTCAGATTGCACGGCCTACTAACATTGTAATCATGCGCCAACCAAACATTTGATGAAAGATCGGGACTTTTTCAAAGATATGTTTTATTTCCTGTAATTTTTCTGATATTCTAACCTTTAAACAACCGAATTGTATGCACAGAAATAACGAAAAATTTATGCAATATAGCTTTTAGTTTAAATTTTGGACCTATCTTTTTCCAGCCCAACAACAGACATGTATATGTCACAAACCCGGCCTGTCATCGAAATCAGTGTCAAAGGTTACTAGAACATAAATACAATAAATAAACAACCGCTTACTATGTTCTTGTAAGTCCTGTAAGATGAAACGGCTCGTGTTTATACATTCATATATATTCCGTATCAGGAACATTGACAATCACAAGTCGATCCTTACCACGAACATGAAAACAGTTACTTTTATGCCTTTGTTTACATTTCAAACATGACGATTCACATACGTTAAAGAACGTAAATTTCGTGCTTTCCGACCCACATTGTGTGTAAACTTTTGTAATTAAAAGTAGGGTGTATTCGGTAAACTATTTATAATTTCCGACGTGGTAAATGTCGTTGAGAGTATCAGTTATGTTTACGAAATTTAATTGAAGGGTCGCTGGCTTCGAATTCCTCGCCCATCACCGACGTGGGATCAAAAACTCACTTGAGGTGTAAAACTTTTCACGCAAGGAAGCCATCCGACTGAGGTTAGTGTCTCGATCTAGGTACTAGTCTGAGCCCCCAAAAAAAGTCCGGAGGGGCACCTGGAGCCTTTCCCCCACCAACAAAACCTGGGAAAAGTTCATTGTGTCGTTTCGGTGTTACTCTCAAGCATTCTTCCCGTTTTTGTTTGTTTGTTGTTTATATTTTTATATAAATGAATATGCAAAAAGGGTTTTTTCGTTTCAGTGTAACGTCAAAATATAATATTACAATTATATATCAACAGTGAACGCCACATGCATTATATTTTCACGAGGGGTTAATGCTTTCATATTACATGTAAAACAAACATATTCCTAATGTATAAAGGGTAAAGGTAAATATATATGTATATGTGTGTGTGTATTCGTGGAATTAAATGTTAAGTGTAAAAGGTATATATTCACAGTGCAAATCATCCATGCTAAATAATACGTACGATATATTTCCTATTTTATGTGGACGCATTGGTCGAGAGGGCTAAGACGCTTTCCTACGGAGGTGAAGGCCCCTGGTTCGAATCCTGGCTTCTCCCATTGCGGTGTGTCCTTGGGCAAGGCACTTTATCACGATTGCCTCAGTCGACCCAGCTGTAAATGGGTACCAGCAAATTGCTGGGGGTGAGGTATAATTAGTTTTAACTGTTCTTAATATAGGGTCGCAGAAAAGCTCTATAGAGCTTATGTTAATTGTTTCACCAAGCGACGGTAAATAAAACTTACCATTACCTTTACCTTTCTCACTGTCTAACATGTCCGAAATTATCTATTCGGTTTTTATCATAGAGTTCTAGTTTATTTTTTACCTTAAATTAAAGCAAACGTGTTCAATATAATTTTAAACTTAAACTTTGAAGTTTAGTAGGTTGTAGCATTCTTTAGGTCAAGGGTATTTTTATACCTTCTGTAGTCAGTCATTATCTATTGTAAAAAAATCTTTTTTAACCAAAGTGGAAAATTTCAGGTACTTGAAAATGCAGCTTTCTAAAAGGTCAGTTAGAATTCTCGAGGTCATTTGTCAGACATACCTTGTAAATAAATAATATTATTACAAAATTAATACTGCTATTTCTTTTGTTGCACTTTGCGGACATATGATAAAGTTATAAATATATTTATCTCAGCAGTTCAATCCCTGTAAATGAGCACTACGTAAGCGCCCAGGCCCTTTTCGCACACCATACCTATAGTTCGGACTTCTTTCTTGTGTAAAGGCATGTGCACAAAAATGACAAATTTTGCCAACACCTGGTAAATTGTAATGTGTTTTTCAATAAACATGTACATTTATAAATAGTGATCGAGCACTTGGCTGGTCGAGCATAGGTAAAATGACTCTATGTAGACCAATCCGTTTCCAGATGATAACTCAAGAATGCTTGGGTCTAGGATCATGAAAGTTGATAGGATGGTTGGTCATAACCAGCAGATGACCCGTATTGATTTTGAGATCAGTGGGTCAAAAGACTTTGTAAAATGTGTACACAAAAGAACGTTGAATCGGAATACGACTTTTTATTATGCTGTATATTCAGAGCTAAGAAAATCATTTATAAAACCTGTATCTTTTCCAACATTGAATAAGTTCTGCCATATAATGTCAACGAAAAATAAAGGTAAAATATTGCAACTATGTAAATTTATAGAGAAAGCATTTGCATTAAGATCTGGTGTTATAGGAACAATTTTAGAATCGTAATGTTATATTTGTACTGTTTTTGCATTATAAATGTGATTTGTATGTATGTCAAATTTCAAGTGATTGGTACATTATGTTTTATATGTACAGTGCAACCTCTGTAGAGCAACACCCTTTGGGAGATACGGAGATACAAATATTGACTGTTATGTAGAGGTTGTTGTTTTGGAGAGGTGAAATTGATAGTATTTTCAATTAGTTTTAAAACAAGGATACAACAATCCTAAATTTTAAAAACAGTGAACAGAGGCGAAAACAACACGTGTCTTATTACTTCGAATCTGCCTATGTCTGCATTTTTAGAACTTTAACAATAAACGGTTTCCAACAATTGACTCAAAACTACCGACCATGGCTACATTTTCACGTATTAAACACATATTACATAAAATATCCCTCAGACTGCAGATTAGCCTTTCCCGAAGACAGACTGCACATCTGTTATGATGTGAAAGTAAATTTTGCTAATCAGTTTATCTAAGTTATTCAATAATGATAATTTAAAATAAAATTTTCATTGTACAATCCTCACAAGCGTGTCTGATATTACAAAAAAAAAACACCATAATATTTTACCTGAAAATATAACTTTCTTTAATGTAACTTAACATATGAAAAGCCCATACGGCGCTAAACTCACTTTATTTTATGATTTGGTGACTCTTTCACATAGTTCAGAAGATGAGTACCTGCCACATTATGATTGGAAAAAATGACAGACCAGATACAGAGAATAAAAACAAGGTCCATATCTGTACTTGCCACTTATTATTTTTGTAACGTTTGCTGATTCATAGTAAAATGGTAATCATTTTTTGGGCTTACGTACCTGTATTCGCTCACATCACCATACATAACATATCACTTTTTGCTGTTAAAAGCTTGCGTCAAAGAAAATGTGAAACATAGGTAATTACCCATCACAATGATGGTTTTGTAACGTTTTAGTGCCACACAAATCCCGTCGGTGAAAAGCTAGCTCAGGTTTACAAATTTGCATATTAATGGAATTACTTCCCTTTATGCATTCAGTAATCGTTACAGTTTTAAATGTTTGCATATTGTCTTTAAAATGTGAAAATACACAAAAATATAAGAAGTTTATTCAAATATATTCCACTGGGCTATAAGCCCACGGTGGCACAATATACATAATATAAACGAACAGTGGTGATATACAATATATGGGGAAAGTAAGACAAACAGTTTTCACAAATAGATAAAAACGTTACAAAACAGAAAGTTGTATACCAAAAAACAAATCTATGACATCACATATAAGATATTTGAAACACGATCTTCATAAGTCGGAAAACGTTGAATAAAGATTTCCATTTTATATCAAGTAATGTATAATTTCCCTCAGAAGCTGCGCTCAAAGGAACAACTTAGATAAATGGATATATTATTATCATTTACACAGACAAAACTTAAACTCCGTTTGAAAACGTTTCAAACATCGGGAGTTATTTTCCTGACGATTATAACGAAGCAATTTCATTTTCAAAGAATTTAAGGAAGTTTTATGTATTATGGTAACAATTATTTTTTCTGAATATTCCTTACTTCCGTTTATTTGCAATCATAATTTAAGTGTTAGATTCCCGTGTACTTGTGAATATTATTAGATTATATGTCTTAGTCATATTTTGGACTATGTAAAAGGGAAATATCCATTAGATTTTTTTATTAAAATGAACTAATGGCAAAATAAAACGAGTCACTTGAACAATAAATAATCAGCTATTAGGGTCGATATCTGAATATTATTCAGTATGTAGTAAATATTCTAACACGATCCGCAGCAATTGCTATATAAACGTACAGCGAAATTACATGAATAATAACTCAAGAGATTCTACTCTGCTTCCATTCTATGCCGTTTATATTAATGCATTTTTTTTTTCAGTGCAAAATAGTAGCAATACAAAGAACATCAAATTTTCTGAAACAATTTTTTTTTTACTCGGATATTCATGTATTACTGAGAAGCAATTTTTACTGTGGAAAAACGTTTACAGGTCTGGACTGCCATTTCAACATCAGTGCAATCTATCTGGCTGTGTATTTTACAATTTCCCCAGTGCATTGAATGCAGACACGATGAATATCAAATAGAAATCGAATATAACAGTCAATAATTTATCACCCATGTTTCAATCGTCCTGAAGTTTGTATGCCAAAATAACCTGGTGTTTTCAATATTTGTATATTCAAGTGTAGTGTCGTCATAAGTGACGTGTACTATTTTTAGATCACAAACTTACTTCTGTTTTCTTACAAATCAGACTTGAAATGTTATTGACGGTAATATTTTTGCAGTTGTTACTACTTCATACTTTAATAAAAAAATTAGTAAATATTAGAAAATTCCCATATGCAACATTTTCCAACCATGTGGAGGTGTTTATAACAGCACGGGCTGTAAACACTGGCTCCCTCTTCAGTCTCTTTATGGAGGTGAGTTAAAACAGAGTCAGAGATACTTCCAAGGAGGCGCTAATGACCCGAACTACACGAGAAATGTAAACAAAGAAAGAGGGTGAGTTTATTTTTTACTTTCTTTAACAAATTAAAAGCCTTATTTTAAAAAAGGGGCAATGCTATTCCAATCAGAATTGGTTAGACTTTTTATGTATGCAGGTCGATCTGCACAGTGAAGGTTTTTTCCTGACGTGAGAAGTTTTGAAAGTTGTGAAATAGAACTTGTTCAAAACCGAAAATGGACATATGTCTAGATATTTCGCCCTAATTTACACAAGACAGAGATTTCAACGGCATCGTATGGATCTTGTTGAAAAGAATATCTTATTACTGTATAACCTTCGGATCTCACCCACCTGTGTGCATTTGTGACCAAGAGGAGGAGCCAGCACTGCAGAGGGGGGCGTTAAGAACCAGAGTGGTTGCCAATACACATTTCAATTTCAGGGTGTTTAACTCTTTTAAGCTTTCACCAAGGTATTCGTTTTTCTTGACAGTTGTTCTTCTTATCTTTATTGTTACATGTCTAATAGCCATCGAACATAGGGTTATAGTTGTATATTATATTTTCAATGTAAAAGGATTTTCCTATTCGACAAAAGTTTCCATGGCCAATGCATTTTGAAATAGAATGAGGGACTTTAGTGGGTTTCAAATTGTCTCCCTTATTGGATTATGTCCAATATAATAAAATTGTTTGTTGGTCCCATCATTTGGAATCCTCTGACTTTATCGTTGTTTTGTCTGTGAGATATCAGTTCTAAGGTGTGAGATATCTTGCATATTTCTTAAATTAAATGTCTGAAATGTCAAAATTAAGATACATGTGTGTTTATAGAATATGTAGCTAAAGGCATTATTAAATCAATAGACATGATGATCAATATCTTAGCTTCATTTACATCATATTGTTACAAATAACATAGCGATAACAACAAAGTATTCCAAGTGAAAGGACCTACTTACTTTAGAGAGTATGAAAGGGAGATAACTGACCAAAGTCTCCCATTGAGTAGTGTATATACTATATGGCAGTGGTTTTGTTTATAAATTATATTTGTTCTTGAAATTACTATTTTTGTTTTGAATATTTGCATTGTTGTGTGTAAAGTCACTTATAAGTTTTACAGAAAGTCTTACGGATGGACATGCTTATTACAGTAGCCTAGTACAGTTTGAATAAAGAAAATAAATTACTAAAATTACCGCTAAAGTTAAAACCACATATGTTTTAAAAGATAACTATCAAAAAATAAAAAATAAAAAGAGATGTACTACAACTTGATTACGAGAGAGGAGGACTAAAAATGATAAATATTAAGTGTTTTTTGAACTCGATAAAAGCCTGTTGGATAACAGTGAAAGTGTGATTTGGGGTACTTTCTATAATGCAATTCTCAAAACAGCAGGGAGGAAGTTAGTATTTGAATGTAATTTAAATGATAAAGACATTGAAACATATGTAAAAACAACGCATTTCTTAAAGATGTTCTGATTGCATGGCATACCATTAAGAAGGTTGAATTAAATGACATAAGTGGAAAACAGATAATCTGGAACAACTCTGACATAAGGAATGGGAATAAAACATTTTATTACAAAGAATGGTATGAAAAAGGAATAAAATATTTAGAACACTTATTTGATTACAGGAAAAAAGATTTTTATTCTTATGAACAATTCAAGTACTTATACAGTCTGGAAGATAATGAATTCCTAAAATATTATCAAATTATAACCAGCATTAAGCCGGACCTAAAAGAATCACTTAAAAAAGAAAACATTATATACACTACTACAGACAACCTGCTTAATAAAATTCAGGCAGCAAAAGCACCAAACAAATTACTATACACCAAACAATTAAACGTAAAACTTAAACCAGAAACAAAATCAGAAAATAAATGGGGATCTACTGTTGAAAACAATAACATAAAATGGAACAATTTATGGACAAATTTTTAAAGCAACGATAGACACAAAAATTAGAAAGTTCCAATATAAATTTTTAATGCGAATAGTTCCAACAAATAAGTACTTGTACAAAATGAAATTGTCTAGAACAAACTTATGTGATTTTTGTAACATGTAAGTGGAAAGTATAGAACATCTATTTTGGGAATGTAATCATGTTCAAATTTTGTGGAATAGACTTAGTAACTTTCTTGCAGAAAATGGAATATCGTGCCTGTTCAATCTAGAATGTATAAGTTTTGGCATTGTGCAAACGGGGTTAAAAAGCAATATCTTAAATTTCATGATTTTTTTTGATGAAATATTTTATTTTTCAAATCAAAAATAGACAAAAGGTTCCCGTATTCAACCAGTTTTTATCCTATTTAAATATCCGAATTTGTCTAGAAAAAGAAATAGCAATCATGCAAAATAAAATTGATTATCATTTAAAGAAATGGTCTTTCTTAAATCTTTAGTATGCATCCTTACCAAGTACATCACTGAGACACATGAAAAAATATTTGAAATAATCTATTTAAAGGTAATCAAGAGCGCACATGGGTATACTCTATTTTTTTCTCTACTTATATCTTATATAGTGTTAACTTTCTTCTCAATTTAAGCGTCTTATCATGCAAAGTGGATACATTTATTTATCTTTTTTTGACATACAAAACGATTTTATAAACAAAGCTGAACGGGAAATAATTGCAATTGTTTTATGTATCTCAAAGATATTATTTCTGTTTTATTATTATTTAATAGGTCTGCAGAATTGTACAAAAACAAGTGTAACGTGTTTGTATGATGTATGTCATAAAAGAGAAAAAATGAATTATATAAAAAAAAAGATAACTATCAAATTGAAAATGTCATGTTTTTGAGGTATTTGAATTGGAGGGAGATTGTTTTGACATAGTCCGTGCACATTTCTCTGTCGTTCTAAAGCTGTATATAAATACGATAATAATTTTTTAAACCCAGTATGACTTTTAATACACAGCTATGGCTTCAGAAGGACAGACAAAACAAACGGACACGGACACGGACACGGACAATGACAAGACAACATCCCTTCGATTTTAATCAGGGAATAAATATATCCAAAACATGCCGTTTTCTGTTTGTTTGTTACCTTTCGAATATGTGAGATAATAACTTTTAGCTGTAAAATTTAGAAATGTTATTTAAATCAAGGCTTTTCACAAGTTCTTTAGTAAAACTTTCAGTAAATCTTTTAAGTTTAAAAGCATGATTAAACACACATTTTAACACGACCCGATTCATTTTCCTATTAAACAAAGAAGGCTGAAAACAGTGAATAATTATACAACAATTCACTGTTCTGACGTCATAGTGCCAAACGGCATAGCGGCGCGCTGGAAAAGAAACCGATTGAAAACGGGCAAATATTTAATGAATGCTGTCAAGGATGTACTTTAAAGTCCTTGGTAACGTGTTAGAATCAAAATAATATATCTCATTTAGTGATTTGCTCTTGAATAAAATCATTGTTTGTCGTTCAAATGCGTATTATTATATCACGACGGCTGCGCCCTCGTGATATAATTCCTTCGCATCTGAACTCCAAACAATGATTTATTCAGCGACAAAACACTAAATGAGATATGTTATTTCTTAAACAAACCAAAAATTGAAAATTATTGAAAATATTGTAATAAAATTTGTAATCATATTGATTGCCAAAAAGTTTTCACACTCAGTTAAATTCTAAAGCTCGTTGGTCATGAAGACTGTTGTCGTATGGGAAAGTGCCCTTGCAGTATCAAATTTATACAACTAATGCCACTATGTTCGACATTACACATGTTACAATAGAGTCAAGGGGAGCATATATATCTCAATACTGTTTAAGGAAAGCAGATCGTTTGCTAATAACTTAAAAGCGTTAAACGCCCTGATATTAAATGTGCATTGGCTCCCAATCTGGTTCTAGCGCCTCCTCTGCGGCACTGGCTCCTCTTCTTGGCCAAAAATACACATAGACGGATATAACCCGTTAACAAATCACACAGGTTATACAGTTATAAGACATTCTTTTTAGCAACATAAGTACGGTGACTTTGAAATATCTAACTTGTGTAAATTAGAGCGAAATATGAAGTTCTATTTCACAACTTTCAAAAATTCTCACGTCAAGAAATGCCTTCGCTGTGCAGATCAACCTGCATACATAAATAGTTCAACTAATTCTGAGTGGAATAACATTGCCTTTTTTTTGAAATAAGGTCTTAAATCTGTTACATAAAGTGAAAAATAAACTCGCCCTCTTTCTTTGTTTACATTTCTCGTATTTTTCCGGTCATTCCGGAAGTATCACTGGCTCTTTTTTTAACACATCTCCATAAAGAGAGGGATCCAGCCCGTGATATGGCTCGCCGAATGACTATCGGGATAAAATGTAATGCTGTTAATTGCGAAGTATTTGCGTGGTTAGAATCGAAATAATAAATATATACCAATAATTTTATCAGTTAATAAAATATGGGCAGTCGTTCGGATGCGAAAATTAAACGACTCGTGCTACACACTCGTGATTTAATTATTGCGCTTCTGCTGCCTATATTTTATTTACTGATAAAATATAGGGACATATTTAGTATTTCTTATTATTTCTTAATTTCGATACAGCTGGTGTTAATCACACGTAAGAATTCATCATATGTTGAATTAATATCCTAACCTGACACACGCGAGTCTGTTAAGCAAATTCTTAAACTTTGGGACGCAATTATTACTGTAACAAAATTATGCATATCTTGGTAATACCTTCTTTAAGATCATAGTATTTGTCACCTTAGCGAAACTTAATACACTCATCCACTTTTTGCGCTGAGGTTATGAATTATGTCACAAGGTATTTTGATGCCCCCCTTCGAAGAAGGAGGGGTATATTATTTTGCTGATCATGACCAGCAAATGACCCCTATTGATTTTGAGATCAGTAGGTCAAAGGTCAAGGTCACATTGACCCAGAACAGTAGAACATTTTTTGCCAAATAACTAGAGAATGCTTTGATCTCAGATCACAATTGGTACGGAAGTCACTTATGACTGGTAAATGACCCATAATTATTGATTTCAGGTCAGTACGTCAAACATCCAGTGCACAGTGACCAAATAATTTCTGTTCCTTGTACAGTTACTGAATGCATCAGTTCTAAGGTCTGAAGATTGCTTAAAGTCTATCTAGTTTTAGCCCACCATCATCAGATGGGGGGCTATTCAAATCACTCTGCGTCCGTGGTCCGTCGTCCTTCCGTCCGTCCGTCATTCCGTCCGTCCTTCCGTTAACAATTTCTCGTTATCGCATCTCCTCAGAAACTACCAGGGGGATTTTGACCAAACTTTGTCAGAATGATGTATTGGTACCCAAGTTGTGTCCCCCTGAAAATCAGACTGGTTTAACAATTTTTTAGTACGTTATGGCCCTTTGTTTATTTCTATAATTTACATAGATTTATTTAGGGAAAAACTTTGAAAATCTTCTTGCCCAAAACCACAGAGCCTAGGGCTCTGATATTTGGTATGAAGCATCATCTAGTGGTCCTCTACCAAGATGATTCAAATTATTTCCCTGGGGTCTAATATGGCCCCGCCCCGGGTGTCACATGGTTTATATAGACTTATATAGGGAAAAACTTTGAAAAACCTCTTGTCCAAAACCACAGGGCCTAGGGCTTTGATATTTTGTATGTGACATCATCTAGTGGTCTTCTACTAAGATTGTTCAAATTATCCCCCTAGGGTCAAACATGGCCCCGCCCCGGGGGTCACATGGTTTTCATAGACTTATATAGGGAAAAACTTTGAAAATCTTCTTGTCCAAACCACAAAGCCTAGGGCTTTGATATTTGTAATGTAGCATCATCTAGTGGTTCTCTACCAGGTTTGTTAAAATTATCCCCCTAGGGTCAAATATGGCCCCGCCCTGGGGCTCACATGGTTCATATAGACTTATATAGGGAAAAGCTTTTAAAAACTTCTTGTCAATAACCTACAACATTCAAATTTGGACCACATGTATGGTTTTGAGTGGCAAGATGAACCTTGACATGAGTTGACCTTGATTTTGACCTAGTGACCTACTTTCACATTTCTGTAGCTACAACCTTCAAATTTGGACCACATGCATAGTTTTGTGCACTGAAATAAACTTTGACCTTGACATTGACCTAGTGACCTAATTTCACATTTTTGAAGGTACAGGCTTCAAATTTGGACCACATGCATAATTTCGTGTTCCGAAATGAAATTTGACCTTGATTTTGACCCAGTGACCTACTTTCACATTTCTCAAGCTACAGAGCCTTCAAATTTGGACCACATGCATGGTTTTACGTACCGAAACAAACTTTGACCTTTACATTGACCGAGTGACCTACTTTCACATTTTTGAAGGTACAGGCTTCAAATTTGGACCACATGCATAGTTCTGTATTCCGAAATAAAATTTGACCTTGATTTTGACCTAGTGACCTACTTTCACATTTCTCAAGCTACAGCCTTCAAATTTGGACCACATGCATGGTTTTGTGTACCGAAACAAACTTTGACCTTGACATTGACCTAGTGACCTACTTTCACATTTTTGAAGGTACAGGCTTCAAATTTGGACCACATACATAGTGTTTGTTTTTTCCTAAATAAAATTTGACCTTGATTTTGACCTAGTGACCTATTTTCACATTTCTCAAGCTACAGCCTTCAAATTTGGACCACTTGCATAGTTTTGTGTACCAAAATGAACTTTGACCTTAAGATTGACCTAGTGACCTACTTACACATTTCTGTAGCCACAGGTTTCAAATTTAGACCACATGAATAGGATTGTGTACCGAAACAAACTTTGACCTTGACATTGACCTAGTGACCAACGTCCACATTTTTGAAGGTACAGGCTTCAAATTTGGACCTCATGCATAGATTTGTGTTCTGAAGTGAAATTTGACCTTGATTTTGACCTAGTGACCTACTTTCACATTTCTCAAGCTACAGCCTTCAAATTTGGACCACTTGCTTAGTTTTGTGTACCGAAATAAACTTTGACCTTAAGATTGACCTAGTGAACTACTTTCAGATTTCTCAAACTACAGTCTTCAAACTTGATGCACATGCATAGTTTTGTGTACAAAGAACTTTGTCCTTGAAATTGATCTAGTGACCTACTTTCACATTTCTCAAGCTACAGCTTTCGAATTCAGACCACATGCACAGTGTTGTGTACGGAAATGAAATTTGACCTTGAGCTAGTCAATAAGTCTTGAAATTTGGAACACACAAAAATGGCACATTGGTGGGCGCCAAGATCACTCTGTGATCTCTTGTTTATAAGAAAAAATCGTGTATTTTGTCTTGCTATTCAACATTATGTACATTGTTGTCATATCTTGCATTATGTGACCTGTACTTGGGTCTTGAAAAATAGGCTGACACCTTTAGGATTCCGTTGTGTACCGTATATGTATACACTGGAATAATGATGACTGTATTTATAGCGGACATTTTGAATCGTAGGTGGTCTGTATTTCACTTTTTTGCCACCTTTAAATCGTTTTTGCGGCTCTGTGGGTAAATTTCAGGCTCAGATCTACCCAGACTACTTATGAATTGTTCTTGCGAGCCGGTATTTTACTTTTCAGGCGCAGAACCGCACAGACAGACTACTTTTAGATCGTTCATGCGGTTCTGTTTTTAGCCCACCATCATCAGATGGTGGGCTATTCAAATCACTCTGCGTCCGTGGTCCGTCGTCATTCCGTCCTTCCGTCCGTTAACAATTTCTCGTTATCGCATCTCCTCAGAAACTACCAGGGGGATTTTTACCAAACTTTGTCAGAATTATGTATTGGTACCCTAGTTGTGTCCCCCTGAAAATCAGACTGATATAGCTATGTTTGAGTGAGTTATGGCCCTTTGTTTATTTTTATAATTTACATAGATTTATATAGGGAAAAACTTTGAAAATCTTCTTGCTCCAAATCACAGGACCTAGGGCTTTAATATTTGGTATGTAGCATCTAGTGGTCCTCTACCATGATTATCCTATTTATTTCCCTAGGGTCAAATATGGCCCCGCCCCAGGGGTCACATGGTTTATATAGACTTATATAGGGAAAAACTTTGAAAATCTTCTTTTCCAAAACCACAGGGCCTAGGGCTTTGTATATTTTATATGTGACATCATTTAGTGGTCCTCTACTAATATTGTTCAAATTATTCCCCTAGGGTCAAATATGGCCCCGCCCTTGGGCTCACATGGTTCACATAGACTTATATAGGGAAAATCGTCACATACAAAACCACAAAGCTTAGGGCTTTGATATTTGTAATCAAGCATCATCTAGTTTTTCTTTACCAAGTTTGTTCAAATTATCCCCCTAAGGTCAAATATGGCCCCGCCCCGGGGGTCACATGGTTTATATAGACTTATTTAAGGAAAAACTTTAAAAATCTTCTTGTCCATAACCTGCAACTTTCAAATTTTGACCACATGTTTAGTTTTGAGTGGCAAGATGAACCTTGACATGAGTTGACCTTGATCTTGACCTAGTGACCTACTTTCACATTTCTGTAGCTACATCCTTCAAATTTGGACCATATGCATAGTTTTGTGCACTAAAATGAACTTTGACCTTGATCATGACCTAGTGACCTACTTTCACATTTCTCTAGCTACAGCCTTCAAATTTTGACCACGTGCATAGGTTTGTATACCGAAATAAACTTTGGCATTGACATTGACCTTGTGACCTACTTTCACATTTTTGAAGGTACAGGCTTCAAATTTGGACCACAAGCATAGTTTTTTGTTCCAAAATGAAATTTGATCTTGATTTTGACCTAGTCACTTACTTTCACATTCTCAAGCTACAATCCTTCAAATTTGGATCACATGCATAGTTTTGTGTACCGAAAAGAATTTTGATCTTGAGATTGATCTAGTGACTTACTTTCACATTTCTCAAGCTACAGGCTTCAAATTTAAGCACATGCATAGTTTTTTGTACCGAAATGAACTTTGACCTTGATCATGATCTAGTGACCTAATTTCACATTTCTCTAGCTACAGCCTTCAAATTTTGACCACGTGCATAGGTTTGTGTAACGAAATAAACTTTGACCTTGACATTGACCCAGTGACCTACTTTCACATTTTTGAAGGTACAGGCTTCAAATTTAAACCACAAGCATAGTTTTTCGTCCCGAAATGAAATTTGATCTTGATTTTGACCTAGTGACTTACTTTCACATTGTCAAGCTACAGCCTTCAAATTTGGATCACATGCATAGTTTTGTGTACCGAAAAGAATTTTGATCTTGAGATTGATCTAGTGACCTACTTTCACATTTCTCAAGCTACAGGCTTCGCACATGCATAGTTTTGTGTACCGAAATGAACTTTGACCTTGAAATTGATCTAGTGACCTACTTCCACATTTCTCAAGCTACAGCCTTCAAATTTGGACCACATGCACAGTTTTGTATACCGAAATAATTTTGAGCTTGATTTTGACCTTGAGCTTGTCTTGAAATTTGGAACATTCAAAAATGGCTCAATGGTGGGTGCCAAGATCACTCTGTGATCTCTTGTTACATTTCAGGCGCAGATCCGCACAGACTACTTTTAAATCGTTCATGTAAGCTGTATTTTACATTTCAGGCGCAGATCCGTACAAACTACTTATGAATCGTTCATACGAGCCAGTATTTTACATTTCAGGCGCTGATCCGCACAGACTACTTATGAATAGTTCATGCGGTTCTTTTTATTTTACATTTAAGGCGCAGATCCGCACAGGCTACTTATGAATCGTTCATGCCGTTCTATGTTTTTTTTAACTTTTTAGGCACAGAACCACACAGACTACCCATAGATTGTTCATGCGAGCTGTGTTTAACATTTCAGGCCAAGATCTGCACAGACGCAGATCCACTTAGACTACTTATAAATCGTTCCTGCGAGCCAATATTTTACATTTCAGGCGCTGATCCGCACAGACTACTTATAAATCGTTCCTGCGAGCCAGTATTTTACATTTCAGGCGCAGATCCACACAGACTACCTATAGATTGTTCATGCAAGCTGTATTTTACATTTTATGTGCAGATCTGCAGAGACTACTAATGAATCGTTCATGCTGTTCTGTTATTTTTTTTAATTTCAGACGCAGATCCACACAAACTACCTTTAGATTGTTTATGCGGTTCTGTGTTTCACATTTCAGGCGCAAATCCGCTTAGACTATTTATAAATCGTTCATGCGAGCCAGTATTTTACATTTCAGGCGCAGATCCGCACAGACTACTTATGAATCGTTCATGCGGTTCTGGGTTTTTTTACAGTTCAGGCGCAGATCCATACAGACTACTTATAGATTGCTCATGCGAGCTTGTTACATTTCAGGTTAAGATCTGCACATACTTCTTATGAATCGTTCATGCGGTTCTGTTTTTACATTTCAGGCGCAGATTCGCACAGTCTACTTATGAATCGTTCTTTCGAGCCTGTATTTTACTTTCCGGGCGCAAATCAGCACAGACTATTTATAAATCGTTCATGCGAACCTGTATTTTATATTTTAGGCGCAGATCCGCACATACTACTTATAAATCGTTCATGTGGTTCTGTTTTTACATTATAGGCGCTGATCCGGACAGACCACTTCGATTTGACGACGTGAAGGCACATCCTATTCCTATAATAACTCCAGGCACGCTTTACCTTTCATTTAAAGGCAATATTAGCAGGGAGCTGCCACGGTCTGTAGCAATAGAACTGGGTCTTGTCAAATATTTTGTTGGTATTCCATTTCCATTACCATGTTTTGACAACAGACTAGGTTCATGGTAAGTATATTGCTTCTTCAGTATCATTTGAAAAGCTCACCTTTGGAAGTTCAGAAAAATTGTGGATTTACATATATGGAATTTATTCAAAATATTCTAAACATGAAATAAGGTAACAAATTCAATCACCGATTTTGTAAGAAAATAAGACACCTATTTCATTCTTTATTTCATGTCTCATCATTGTACAATAATTGTATAACTTTTTGAATTATAAAAGAATTCTTATCACAGATAATTTATACATCACATGCCTTTTTATGTCGACTCCTATTTTTATGATAAAACTGAGGAGCAATTACTTATTAAAAGTTTAAAAAGCTGTAAAACCAAACTAAAGGTAATACGAATCTGAAAAGTAATATGGTCAGAACGAAGGCTTTAATCACTGGTAATCGGCAATAGGGGTAAAATTGCCTCAGGGGCAGGGTACGGTCATGACTGTCTTTTTAAATAAAGTTATTATTATTATTATTATTATCATCATCATCATCATCATCATTATTATTATTATTAATTATTATTATTATTATTATTATTATTATTATAATGTACAACGCCATTGAATATGTCATTGTATAGAAATAGGCGTTTAATCAAATTATTCAGTTTCAAATGGTTTTAAAAATCAGTTATCATCCTGGGTCAGATCTAGTATGAACTAATTAAAAGCTGCTTCTTAGAATCGTCAAAACACTCGGATCTTAATAAAACAAAAATGTTATATCAGACATAATTTGTAATGATATCTAACATCAATGTTTTTATATGTATTGTTAAAACATTAAACCTATCTATAACAACAAGTTTATACAACAAGTTCATTAGGCAATCGGCATTGTAACATGCCTTTTACAATATCTTGGCCAAGACATACAATCTACATACAAATCATACATGATTAAACATCATATAAAGCATACATTCATCAACATACAAACACTAAAAGTAATACATTCAATATTACATTAAGACGCAGCAATAGTAGCAAGTTTTTCCAAACGAAATTTCATAGCAATGGAAACAAATTTAGACAAATTTCTAATAGTTTTGATACTCTTACTAGATAACAAATTAGCAAATCTATTAACAGTAGGAAAAGAAGAAACAATGTTATATTTCTGATGTAGCTCATGATAAATTGGACAGCACAATAAAAAGTGATACTCAGATTCGACATTTTTAGTACATAGTTTACATATTCGACCATTTCTATCAATACCTGCAAATCTACCACTTTAAATTTCTAGATTATGAGATGACAATCTAAAACGTGACATGTCTTTTCTCACAGACACACTGTCTACTACATCCAAATATTTCTCATATGTAAATTTATACAGAATATTGAATCTAAGTTGTAGAATACTGTAGCAGGTTTTTGCCTATATTTGTTGGAGAGTATAAAGACCAGATTTTGATCTTCTGTTAAATTAACAACATTTGAATTTATATCTGATGCTTTGGTTAAAACATTTGTTGCCTTAATTCATCATATGTACGACATTAAAATAGGACATGTTTGTTAAAATCACATATTTCCTCAGACCCCAGTGAACCAAGGAAGTGTTTCTTGAGTTTAATCATTTTTACATCTGCTTGATGACTTAATGTTTATTTGTATCAATATACGTATTAGAACAAGCCATAAATATATGAATGAAGCATTGCCATTTTCTGAGTATAACGCGAGACTGAAACTATACTTGGAAAAATCTTATATCTTACGTAAAACTGTTCAACTTTTACCTAAGCAATGAGTAAAGAAATTTTGTATAAAGTATTACACGTACTTTTTTTCCTATGAACAGAAATAATGAAAAGTAACATACGAACAGCTTTCAAATTTGTTGAAAATGTCAGCCAGTTCTAATTAAATTAAGCTTACGGCGTTATTGCTCTGCCGTATTGAAAAATCTATTTTTGTTGCAATATTTGAATGTAAACGGATACTACGAAACGGCAGTTGTACAGTGCTCCGGCAGTCATGTCCCATGGAAAATTGTATTTACTACCCATGAATGCGTCCGGGTTTTATACAAGTTCTTGAACTATATTTATTACTTTATTGATTTGCTTGAAAATGAAACATTTACTCATCAGTTGTGACATTAGCTTCCTTCAATGAAACATGTCATTCGGTGATACGTTCACATCGTTGATGACAATGGGTAATTGGATTTTTACAATTGTATAAATTTGAAACTTGTAAACTATGTCATTTGCATGTTTTCGCTCATAATAAAATTCCTTTTTTCAGCAATTTCAGCGGCTAACTAATATAAACGAAAGCCTAAACTTTTGTTAAAGATTTAGATCTAACTAATCTTCTATAAAATCACAAAAATACAATATTCATATAAGAATGGAAGCTAAATTTAAAACATTGCTCACAATTATCTACAAGTTGATAGATGCATGTAAATTGACGACTGATTTCTCTGTATCGTTATTTGCAATAGTCAAATAATCATGTTTATTCACTTAGTGAGTTGTCAAATTTAATGTCGACATGTTTTCTTTTTATTTCAGTTCGTACTATAATATGTGTGATAATCTACAAAAGTATGAATTACTCGGGTGTCCAAAGACAGTAAAACAATATGGTGTGCAATGCAGTTGTCCATTCAAAGCGGGGGAATTTAACGTCCGCAATCTTCCTTTGAATATTCCTAAAGTTCGAGGTTTCGCACGTGCATTTATTCGTGTAAGAGTAAGCTATTTACATTATATTTCTTTATCATGTTGAATAACATACAAGCTGTTTTCTCATAATACATGATAAATGTAAAATAGACAATGAGTGAAAACCAAAATATTCATTTCATACCCCTTTGAAAAAAAAACATTTCATACAAATAATCATGTGTAAGTTGCTTTTTATTTCTTAATGTGCGTGAGCAATGTATAATTACTAGATTATTTTCATCCAATATTTATCTAATTTATTATTTTAGCCATTAGTTCTAATTGATTTTTTTTCTATGTTACCATAAGTAGGGCCCATAGAACGCCAACTGGATGTACATGCATTTCTTACAATTAATAAAATTTTATATATTATACACAAATATCACTATGAGCCAAATAAAATAACATATCCCTAAATTATTTAATTTATTCAAATATTTTCAGTCAAAGAACCTCACTAAAATATGAAATGTTTTTGCGAAGGGCATAGTGGTACACCCATACTCAAACTGAACATCAATGATAAATACAAGTCAATACAAATAACAATATCTGTTTTTCATTTTAGTCAAAATGTATGGTTAAAAAAAAGCCACGCTTGCTTTTCTCCCTACACGTGCCTCAACTGAACCAGTTGATCATATATTAACGTTTTATTGACATTGTGATTATCCAAGTAATAACCCTACAAAACACCAATTGACGCACTAGCGAGGATGTCACTCTAAGCGTCAACATAGATCTCCGTCCCGCTGATGGTTCAAGTAGTGACAATTTTGACATTGTAGTATTTAATTTTGCCAAACATTTATTGTAAACTAATTGGACCACCGGCGTTGATAGGTTTAATGCGGTAGTATAGCTTGGCCACGGTTTGATGCATCGCACTTTTGTTAACGTTTTTGTAAAGATGTTTTCTCTGTACGAACACTATTGTGCCTTTATCCTTTATTTGTCCAAAACTTCCCTTTGATGTTGCAATTTAAAATCACAAGTACTTAAAATATGCAAAAAATACTATGTAAAATGCCACTGACCCAAAACTGAGCCAGTTCCTTCTAATCATACTGTCATTTAAAACAAGTTCGCATGGCTTTTTTGTACTCTTATTGAATACTGGTTTGCGTTTTAGATTAAGATTTTAAAGCGTTCAACATAAACAAAACTGGTATTGTTTTTGATATTATGAGAGATCAATTGTTGAATGGCAGCTATTTATCCAAAAAAAGTATCTTTTATGCAGTTCAAAATTAAAACAGTTGTTGAAACTGCAAGCTAGATATATGTTAACAATACCTACAAGATACCTATATTTTGCATAATGTACAATTCCTTGCTCGTTTACATTATGTTCATTTGTTATCTGATATCGAAGCAAGCTGTTATAGACAAAGGCATACCTATAGAATTAAGAGCCCGTACTTTAAGTCGATCACGCATATGTGTATAACTTAATATGATTGTCAGTATTCAACATACCTTTTAATAAAAAAGATATGTTTAAACCTCATTTATTTACTCTATTTGTTAGTTTTTGTTTACTTTCAGGGTGATTACGGGTTAACATTAAAAGTTCGCGATGAAGACTCCACAGAGCTTGGCTGTTTAAGACTGGGATTCTCTGTGAAGAAACGATATAAAGGATGGCTGTTCAAAATATGAACATATTGTTTATTGTTATGATAGACATAATTTGTGTTTACACCGGAGTAATTACTCAAAGTATAAACTATTTCAGGAATTTTGGTCTTCTTATACCATGTTTTACCTAATTAAATGAAAAACACCACTGGCAGCAGTCGCTAGTTTGGTGGGCTAAAACATAGGAAAATAGTTTTATCGCTTACTAGTATACATATGCATAAAATTGAGGTGCAATATTTAAAAAAAGCTAAATGTATTGACTTATGTCCATATTACCTGACTTATTTAAAACAATCGTGTAAAAAGCACCAAAAGAAGCAATAAAAACATTGATAATTTTGTTTGTCAAAGGTTATATTGAAGTCAATACATTTAAATACTAGATGATTTGAATTTAAACTATTCGTATTTCAGTCTTCATTAGGAATTAGGTTTGAAACGTTTAAAAGGCTTTTAATGATTATACAAAACGAATTTGAAAATGTCGGATATCATTTATCTGTTGCCTTATATTATTTTGAAAATAATTTGGAATTATTCTTTACTACTTCTGTAAAATTCGCAATATCTATTTTCATTTTGTAAAAAAGAAATCAATAGTTATCCAGTATCATTTTTAATTGCACGATTAATCTGGTAAATATTTCAGGTCTGCAATTTAAAGCTAAACATTGTCATTAAAACTAGCTGTTGTAGAATAATAGTCGTCTCATGCATTGCATCGTCATCATTGTTCAAACTGAATATTTTAGCAAATCATGTCCTTGTATATTTTTGTTGTGAAATAATATGTTCATGCAATTTCTGCAATTGTATAACAGATGTATCATGAGATCAAAACAGAAACACATGAATTTATTCACATTTGGATCCATGATAAACATAGATTTATTAATGATTAAACGAATTAAAAAGGGGTTCATTTCCTCATTGCCATGTTTATGTATCAGTTGATCATTGTTTTCAAGAATAGTCAATAAATAAATTATTATGTTTGTCAGTTGTTTATTTCTTTGTTAGTCAAGAAATTTACCAACATTTTGCTTGAATTTATTAACATTTTGCTTCAATTTCAGTTCCTATTTCAATGTTCGAAATACTTCAAGTGTAAGTATGTAACGCTCCTAAGATTTTTCCATAATGACTGAAAAATATGTCATTAGTAAATATTGGTAACATCCTTCATAAAAATAATGAACATTGTACCATATTATTGTGACTGACAATGACAAGTTCACCATTGTATCATATTGTTGTGAGTGACAGTGACAAGTTTTCATCAAAATTATGAATCTCCAACCCTAGTATTGTGACTGACAGTAACAGTTTTACATCAAAGTCATGAATATAGTATTATAGTATTGTAACTGACAATTTATAGAAAAATTGTGGATCTTTTATCTTATTATTGTGACTGACAATGGCAAGTTTTCATCAAAATCATATATCTTGTATCATAGTATTGTGACTAACAGTGACAAGTTTACATCAATGTATGAATTTTCTATCATAGTAGTGTGACTGACAATCAACATTTTGAATCTTGTATCATAGTATTGTGACTTACAATGACAATTTTTCATCAGAAATATGAATCTTGTATCATAGTATTGTGACTGATAGAGACAGGTTTACATCAACATTGTGAATATTGTATCATAGTATTATAACTGACAACAATGACAAGTTTACATCAAAAGTATTAATCTTGTATCATAGTGTGACGGACAGTAACAAGTTTACATAAAGTTTTGAATTGTGTATCATAGTTTTGTGACTGAGTCATAAGTTTACATTACAATTGCGAATCTTGTATCATAGTATTGTGACTGACAGTAACAAGTTTACATCAAAGATAGGAATCTTGTATCGTAGTATTGTGACTGACAATGACAAGTTTACATCAAAATCATGAATCTTGTATCATAGAATTGTGACTGACAATGACAAGTTTAACTCCACATTGTGAATCTTGTATCATAGTATTGTGACTAACAATGCCAAGTTTTCACAAAATCATGAATCTTCTATCATAGTAGTGTGACTGACAATGACAAGTTGACAACAACATTGTGAATCTTGTATCAAGTAGTGTGACGGACAATGAAAGGTTTACATCAAAATCATGAATCTTGTATCATATTAGTGTGACTGACAATGACAAGTTTACATCAACATTGTGAATCTTGTATCATAGTAGTGTGACTTACAATGACAAGTTTACATCAATATTGTGAATCTTGTATCATAGTAGTGTGACTGACAATGACAACTTTACATCAACATTGTGAATCTTGTATCATACTAGTGTGACTTACAATGACAAGTTTACATCAACATTGTGAATCTTGTATCATAGTAGAGTGACTGACAGTGACAAGTTTACATCAAAGTTATGAATCTTGTATCATAGTATTGTGACTGACAATGACAAGTTTACATCAACATTGTGAATCTTGTATCATAGTAGTGTGACTTACAATGACAAGTTTACATCAATATTGTGAATCTTGTATCATAGTAGTGTGACTGACAATGACAAGTTTACATCAACATTGTGAATCTTGTATCGTACTAGTGTGACTTACAATGACAAGTTTACATCAACATTGTGAATCTTGTATCATAGCAGTGTGACTGACAGTGACAAGTTTACATCAAAGTTATGAATCTTGTATCATAGTATTGTGACTGACAATGACACGTTTACATCAAAATCATGAATCTTGTATCATAGCAGTGTGACTGACAATGCCTAGTTTAAATCAATATTGTGAATCTACTATCAGTGTAGTGTGACTGACAATGACAAATTTACATCTACATTTTGAATCTTGTATCATTGTAGTGTGACTGACAATGACAACTTTACACCAAAATCATGAATCTTGTATCATAGTATTGTGACTGACAGAGACAAGTTTACATCAAATTTATCAATCTTGTGTTATTGTATTGTGATTGAAAGTGACAAAGTCACAGCAAAATTATGAATCCTGTATCATAGTAATGTGACTGACAATGACAAGTTAACATCAAAATCATGAATCTTGTATCATAGGCGAGTGACTGACAATGACTAGTTTACATAAACATTATGAATCTTTATTACTGTAGTGTGACTGACAATGACATGTTTACGTCAACATTGTGAACATTATATCATAGTATAGTGACTGACAATGACACGTTTACATCAAAATCAAAAATCTTGTATCGTAGTATTGTGACTGGCAGAGACAAGTTTACATCAAATTTATGAATCTTGTATCATATTATTTTCTTGCTCTCGCCAGGGATAGATATTCATGTCTTTCCCTAGGAAAATATTTGTCTAAACTACCGTGCAGTAAGGTCACACATAGTACTGGCACTATTATGACGTCATAAACTATATAAATATGACTGGAAACATCCAAATCTGTTTGTCTTGTCAGCCTGTGTAAAACAGCTGTTTTCTAATCTCTCATGACAGCTTGGATATAAAAACAAGGAAGAATAAAACCTTAAATGCTCTGTTTTTCTTTCCCCACTTTCCCTCGGGTAGGGAAAACACCGACTTACACAGACAGGCATTAAAGACCTTTATAGGGATTGACAGTACTTATTGTTACTGACAGTGACAAGTTTACATCAAAGTCATGAATCTTGTACCATAGCATTGTGACTGACAATGACAATTTTACATCAAAGTAATGAATCTTGTATCATAGTATTGTGACAGACAGTGACAAGTTTACATCAAAGTAACGACTCTTGTATCATAGTATCGTGACTGACAGTGACAACTTGACATCAAAGTTATGAATCTTGTATCATAGTATTGTGACTGACAATGACAAGTTAATATAAAAATTATGAATCTTGTATCTTAGTATTGTGACTGACAATGACAAGTTAATATCAACATTATGAATCTTGTATGATAGTATTGTGACTGACAGTGAGAAGTTTACATCAACGTCATGAATCTTGTTTCATTGTTTTGTGATTGACTGACAAGCTTACATCAAATTTATGAATCTTGTACCAAAGTATTGTGACTGACAATGACACGTTTATATCAAAATCATGAATCTTGTATCATAGTATTTTCTTGCCTACCTAGCGGGGAAAGTAAACATTTGTCCGAACACGAGCCAGGGATAGATATTCATGCTTTTCTCCTGAAAAGTTTGTCTAAAATAGTGTGCACTTAGGCGACGTTACTATAAGGACGTAATATTCTATATATATATAAAGCGAGGAAATACCAAAATCTATTTATCTCCACGATCTGTTTTGAACGTCTGCCTGTGTAAGACTGCAGTTTTCTCATCCCTAGGGACTGTTTGGATAAAAAACCTCGTTAACGCTCGGTCTTTTCATTCACGCTCTCCGTCGGGTAGGAGACACACAGTCTAACACAATTTTCCGTCAACGTAATGGATTTTGTATCATAGTATTGCGATCAAGAGAGTGACCAGTTTACATCAAAGATATGTATCTTGTATTATAGTATTGTGAACGAGAGTGACAAGTCTACATTAAAGTTATGAATCTTGTATCATTGTATTGTGACTGACAGTGACAAGTTTACATCAAATTTATGAATCTAGTATCATAGTATTTTGACCGAGAGTGACAAGTCTACATCAAAGTTATGAATCTTGTATGATAGTATTGTAACTGATAAGGACAATTTTACATAAACGTTATGAACCTTGTATCATATAATTGTGACCGAGAGTGACAAGTCTACATCAAAGTTGTGAATCTTGTATCATAGTATTGTGACCGAGAGTGACAAGTTTACATCAAAGTTATGAATCTTGTATTATAGTATTTTGAACGAGAATGACAAGTCTACATCAAAGTGATGAATCTTCTATCATTATACTGTGAATGACATTGACAAGTTCACATCAAAATTATGAATCTTGTATCATAGTATTGTGACCGAGATTGACAAGTCTACATCAAACTTATAAATCTTGTATTATTGTATTGTGACTGATAAGGACAATTTTACATCAACGTTATGAATCTTGTATCATATAATTGTAACCGAGAGTGACAGGTCTACATGAAAGTTATCAATCTTCTATCATTGTATTGTGACTGACAATATCAGATATGAATCTTGTATCATAGTATTGTGACAGAGAGTGACCAGTCACATCAAAAGTTATGATCTTGTATCATAGTATTGTGACTGTATGAAAGTTACATCAAATTATGAATTTGTATTATGTATGGTGTTTGACAGTGACAAGCTTACATCAAATTTATGAATCTTGTATCATAGTTTTGTGACTGACGGTGACAAGTTTACATCAAAGTTATGAATCTTGTATCGTAGTATTGTGACTGATAATGAAAAGTCTACATCAAAATTATGAATTTTGTATTATAGTATGGTGTTTGACAGTGACAAGCTTACATCAAATTTATGAATCTTGTATCATAGTTTTGTGACTGACGGTGACAAGTTTACATCAAAGTTATGAATCTTGTATCATAGTATTGTGACTGATAATGAAAAGTCTACATCAAAATTATGAATTTTGTATTATAGTATGGTGTTTGACAGTGACAAGCTTACATCAAATTTATGAATCTTGTATCATAGTTTTGTGACTGACAGTGACAAGTTTACATCAAAGTTATGAATCTTGTATCGTAGTATTGTGACTGACAATGACAAGTCTACATGAAAGTTATGATTCTTGTATATCTTAGTATTGTGACTGACAATGATAAGTCTACATCAAAGTTATGATTCTTGTATTTCTTAGTATTGTGACTGACAGTGACAAGTTTACATCAAAGTTATGGATCTTGTATCATAGTATTGTGACCGAGAGTGACAAGTCTACTTCAAAGTTATGAATCTTGTATCATAGTATTGTGACTGATAATGAAAAGTCTACATCAAAATTATGAATTTTGTATTATAGTATGGTGTTTGACAGTGACAAGCTTACATCAAATTTATGAATCTTGTATCATAGTTTTGTGACTGACAGTGACAAGTTTACATCAAAGTTATGAATCTTGTATCGTAGTATTGTGACTGACAATGACAAGTCTACATGAAAGTTATGATTCTTGTATATCTTAGTATTGTGACTGACAGTGACAAGTTTACATCAAAGTTATGAATCTTGTATCATAGTATTGTGACTGAGAGTGACAAGTCTACAACAAAGTTATGAATCTTGTATAATAGTATTGTGACTGATAATGAAAAGTCTACATCAAAATTATGAATCCTGTATCATAGTATGTGACTGACAGTGACAAGTTACATCAAATTATGAATCTTGTATCAAGTACTGTGACTGACAAGTGACAAGTTACATCAAAATTATGAATCTTGTATACTGTATGTGACTGACAATGACAAGTTTACTCAACATTTGAATCATTATATCATAGTATTGTGACTGACAATGACAAGTTTACATCAAATTAGAATCTTGTATCTAGTATTGTGACTGACAGTGACAAGTTTACATCAAATTATGAATCTTGTATCATAGTATTGTGCGATAGAATCATGTTTACAAAAATATGTCTATATACATAGTATTGCGACTGAAGTGACACAGTTACATCAAATTATGATCTGTATACATATAATTGACTGGACAACATGCAAACTTTTTCTTTCAAAGTTAGAACTACTGTATTCAATATATTAGTTGGACATAAAATACAAAGATACATAACTTATGAAATCTTGTATTATCTTTATTTGGTGAAACAGTGTACAAACAGCAAAGTTTATAGGATCTGACATAGTATTGTACCTGAAGTGACAAGTCTACTTCAAAGTTATGAATCTTGTATCATAGTATTGTGACTGATAATGAAATGTTTACAACAAAGTTATGTATCTTATATAATAATATTGCGAATGAAAGTGACCAGTCTACATCAAATTATGAATCTTGTATCATAGTATTGTGACTGACAATGACAAGTTTACATCAAAGTTATGAATCTTGTATCATAGTATTGTGACTGACATGACAAGTTATATAAAATTACGAATCTTGTATCTAGTATGTGACTGACATGACAAGTTATATCACATTATGAATCTTGTATGATAGTATGTGACTGACAAGAAAGTTTACATCAACGTTATGAATCTTGTATTCATTGTTATTGTGACTGACTGACAAGTTACATCAAATTATGAATCTTGTATCACAGTATTGTGACTGACAGTGAAGTTTACATCAAAATCATGAATCTTGTATCATAGTATTGTACTGACTGACAAGTGACAAGTAAACTTATTTTAAAGACCAAAGTACATGCTAATCTTATAATTTGCTACAAGTATGTGACTACTGAGGAGCGACAGTTACATATAAGATAATATTCTATATAGTATGTGACAGCAGGAAATACAAATCAGTTTAATCTAATCTGTTTTGACGATGCGCTAGTTAACTGCAGTTTTCATCCTTAGGACTGTATTGGATCGAAAAACTCGTTAACGCCCTTTATATCACTGTATCAGTGGTAGGAGACAACAAGTTCAATCAACGTCAGAATCTTGTGATTTCTAGTTTTGTGACTAAGTGTGACAAGTCTACATCAAAGATAGGAATCTTGTATCATAGTATTGTGACTGAGAGCTGACAACTTATTAAAGTTATGAATCTTGCATGATATATTATGACCGAAGTGACAAGTTCTACATCAAAGTATGAATCTGTATCATAGTTGTTGACTGACATGACAAGTTTACATCAACGTTATGAATCTTGTATATAGCTGTGACGAAGTGAAAGTTTACATCAACGTTATGAATCTTGTATCATTGTATTGTGACTGACAGTGACAAATTACATCAACGTCATGAATCTTGTATTCTAGTATGTGACTAAGTGACAAGTTTACATCAAAGTTAGGAATCTTGTATCATAGTATTGTGACTGACAATGACAGTTACACTCAAGTATATGTAATCTTGTATCTTAGTATTGTGACTGACAGTGACAAGTTTAATCAAAGTTATGAATCTTGTATTATAGTATAGCGACCGAGAGTGTCAGTCTACATCAAAGTTATAATCTCTGATCATAGTATTGTGACTGAAAGTGACAATTTTACATCAAAGTTATGAATCTTTGTCATAGTATTGTGACTCGAAGAGTGACAATTTACATCAAGTATTACGAATCTTGTATATTGTATTGTACGACAGTGACAGTTACATCAAGTTATGATCTTGTATCTTAGTATTGTGACTGACAGTGACAAGTTTACATCAACTTTTATGAATCTTGTATCATTGTATTTTTGACGAGGACAAGTTACATCAAAGTTATGAACTCTTGTATTATAGTATTGTGACTGAGAGAGAAAGTCTAATCAAAGTTGAATCTTGTATCATAGTATTGTGACGACAGTGACAAGTTACATCAAACGTTATGAATCTTGTATCATAGTATTGTGACCCAGAGTGAAAAGTTACATCAAATTATGAATCTTGTATCATAGTATTGTGACTGACAGTGACAAGTTTATATCAAAGTATGAATCTTGTATCATAGTATTGTGACCATGAGTGAAAAGTCTACATCAAAATTATGAATCTTGTATCAAGTTTTGACTGACAGTGACAAGTCTACATTAAAATTATGAATCTTGTATCATAGTACTGTGACTGACTGTTACAAGTTTACATCAACGTTATGAATCTTGTATCTTAGTATTGTTCCGAGCAGTTTGAAGTTACATCTAAAGTTTTGACTACTATACCATTATGTATCTTGACTAGTCAGTGACAAGTGACAACTCAAAGTTATGAATCTTGTATCTTGTATTGTGACTGACATGACAAGTCTACATCAAATTACGAATTTGTACAAAGATGTGTTGAAGTGACAAGCTTACATCAAAATCTATGAATCTTGTATCATAGATTTGTGACTGACAGTGACAAGTTTACATCAAAGTTATGAATTTTATCTAGTATTGTGACTGACAGTGACAAGTCTCATCAAATTTATGATCTTGTATATTAGTATTGTGACTGACAGTGACAAGTTTACATCAAGTTATGAATCTTGTATCATAGTATTTGACCGAGAGCGACAGTCTACATAAAGTTATGAATCTTGTATCATGTATTGTGACGATTGTGACACGTCTACATCAACTTATGAACTTTGTATCATAGTATTGTGACTGACAATGACAAGTTTACATCAAAGTTATGAATCTTTGTCTAGTTTTGTGACGAAGTGTGACAAGTCTACATCAAAGATAGGAATCTTGTATCATAGATTGTGACTGAACGACAACGTTTAATAAGTTATGAATCTTGCATGATAGTATTGTGACCGAGATGACAAGTTTATCAAAGTTATGATCTTGTATCATAGTATATTGTGACTGACAGTGACAGTTTACATCAACGTTATGAATCTTGTATCATAGCATTGTGACTGAATGAAAAGTTTACATCAAAGTTATGAATCTTGTATCATAGTATTGTGACTGACAGTGACAAAATTATATCAACGTTATGTATCTTGTATCTTAGTATTTGACTGACAGTGACAAGATTAATCAAATTATGAATCTTGTTTCATAGTATTGTGACTGACAGTGACAAGTTTACATCAACTTTATGAATCTTGTATCATAGTATTGTGACTGACAGTGAAAAGTTTACATCAAAGTTATGAATCTTGTATCATATACTGTGACTGAATGAAAAGTTACATCAAGTTATGAATCTTGTTCATTGTATTGTGACTGACAGTGAAAAAGTTACATCAACGTTATGTATCTTTATCTAGTATTGTGACTGACAGTGACAAGTTATATCAAAGTTATGAATCTTGCATTATAGTATTGTGACCGAAGTGACAGTCTACATCAAAGTTATGAATCTTTTATCATAGTATTGTGACTGACAGTGAAAGTTTATATCAAAGTTATGAATCTTGTCATAGTATTGTGACTGACAATGACAA
Source organism: Mercenaria mercenaria (assembly GCF_021730395.1). Classification (NCBI taxonomy): domain Eukaryota; kingdom Metazoa; phylum Mollusca; class Bivalvia; order Venerida; family Veneridae; genus Mercenaria; species Mercenaria mercenaria. Next base: position 62,102,412 of record NC_069365.1, read on the forward strand.
GTTTACATTAACGTTATGAATCTTGTATCATTGTATTGTGACTGACAGTGACAAGTTACATCACTTCAACTGTAATGATATTTGAGCTTAAGTTACTAGACATGAGATTGAAAAGTCTAATACAAAGTTATGAATCTTGTAGCATTACTGTATGACTGTACTTTGACAGAGGTGACATCAACGTATGAATATTGATAGTTTTGGAGTAGTGTGACTAATAATCACAAGTTTATCATCAATAGTTATGAATTTTGCCAATCATAGTAATGATGATGACATGATTGAACGTAGTGACATCTACATACCCTATGAACACTTGTAATCATTGTATTGTGACTGACAATGACAAGTTTACATCAAACCATAATCTTGTATTCTAGTTTGTGACTAGATGACAAGTTTACATCAAAAATGTGAATCTTGTATCTATATTGGACTGAGAGCAAATTTAAATCAACATTTGGAATCTGTCATAGATAGTATTATGTACGAGTGACAGTCTACATCAAGTTATGAATCTTTATCATAGCACTGTGACTGACCGTGAGAAGTTTACATCAACGTTATGAATCTTGTATCATTGTATTGTGACTGACAGTGACAAAATTACATCAACGTCATGAATCTTGTATTCTAGTTTTGTGACTAAGTGTGACAAGTCTACATCAAAGATAGGAATCTTGTATCATAGTATTGTGACTGACAATGACATTTCACACTACAAGATATGTATCTTGTATCTTAGTATTGTGACTGACAGTGACAAGTTTATATCAAAGTTATGAATCTTGCATTATAGTATAGCGACCGAGAGTGTCAGGTCTACATCAAAGTTATGAATCTTCTATCATAGTATTGTGACTGATAGTGACAAGTTTACATCAAAGTTATGAATCTTGTGTCATAGTATTGTGACTGACAGTGACAAATTTACATCAACTTTACGAATCTTGTATCATTGTATTGTTACTGACAGTGACAGGTTTACATCAACGTTATGTATCTTGTATCTTAGTATTGTGACTGACAGTGACAAGTTTACATCAACGTTATGAATCTTGTATCATTGTATTGTGACTGACAGGGACAAGTTTACATCAAAGTTATGACTCTTGTATTATAGTATTGTGACCGAGAGAGAAAAGTCTATATCAAATGTATGAATCTTGTATCATAGTGTTGTGACTGACAGTGACAAGTTTATATCAACGTTATGAATCTTGTAACATAGTATTGTGACCCAGAGTGAAAAGTCTACATCAAAATTATGAATCTTGTATCATAGTATTGTGACTGACAGTGACAAGTTTATATCAACATTATGAATCTTGTATCATAGTATTGTGACCCAGAGTGAAAAGTCTACATCAAAATTATGAATCTTGTATCAAAGTTTTTTGACTGACAGTGACAAGTTTACATCAACGTTATGAATCTTGTATCATAGTACTGTGACTGACAGTGACAAGTTTACATCAACCTTATGAATCTTGTATCTTAGTATTGTGTCCGAGAGTTTGAAGTCTACATCAAATTTATGAATCTACTACCATAGTATTGTGACTGACAGTGACAAGTTTAAATCAACGTTATGAATCTTGTATCTTTGTATTGTGACTGACATTGACAAGCCTACATCAAACTTACGAATCTTGTATCATAGAATGTGACTGAAGTGAGAAGTTTACATCAAAATCATATATCTTGTATCATAGAATTGAGACTGACAATGACAAGTTTACATCAACGTTATGAATTTTCTATCATAGTATTGTGACCGAGAGTGACAAGTCTGCATCTAAGATATGAATCTTGTATAATAGTATTGTGACTGACAGTGACAAGTTTACATCAAGGTTATGAATCTTATATCATAGTATTCTGACCGAGAGCGACTAGTCTACATGAAAGTTATGAATCTTGTATGTATTGTGAACGATAGTGACACGTCTACATCAACCCTATGAACCTTGTATCATTGTATTGTGACTGACAATGACAAGTTTACCTCAACGTTTTGAATCTTCTTTCTAGTTTTGTGACTAAGTGTGACAAGTCTACATCAAAGATAGGAATCTTGTATCATAATATTGTGACTGAGAGCGACAACTTTATATTAAAGTTATGAATCTTGCATGATAGTATTGTGACCGAGAGTGACAAGTCTATATCAAAGTTATGCATCTTGTATCATAGTATAGTTACTGACAGTGACAGGTTTACATCAACGTTATGAATCTTGTATCATAGCACTGTGACTGACAGTGAAAAGTTTACATCAACGTTATGAATCTTGTATCATTGTATTGTGACTGACAGTGACAAAATTATATCAACGTTATGTATCTTGTATCTTAGTATTGTGACTGACAGTGACAAGTTTATATCAAAGCTATGAATCTTGTTTCATAGTATTGTGACTGACAGTGACAAGTTTACATCAACTTTATGAATCTTGTATCATTGTATTGTGACTGACAGTGACAGGTTTACATCAACGTTATGAATCTTGTATTATGAACACTGTGACTGACATTGAAAAGTTTACATCAACGTTATGAATCTTGTTTCATTGTATTGTGACTGACAGTGACAAAATTACATCAACGTTATGTATCTTGTATCTTAGTATTGTGACTGACAGTGACAAGTTTATATCAAAGTTATGAATCTTGCATTATAGTATAGCGACCGAGAGTGACAGGTCTACATCAAAGTTATGAATCTTTTATCATAGTATTGTGACTGACAGTGAAAGTTTATATCAAAGTTATGAATCTTGTGTCATAGTATTGTGACTGACAATGACAAGTTTACATTAACTTTATGAATCTTGTATCATTGTATTGTGACTGACAGTGACAGGTTTACATCAACGTTATGTATCTTGTATCTTAGTATTGTGACCGAGAGTGAAAAGTCTATATCAAAGTTATGAATCTTGTAGCATAGCTGTATGACTGTCTTTGACAAGGTTACATCAACGATATGAATATTGAATCATGGTAGTGTGACTAATAATCACAAGTTTACATCAAAGTTATGAATTTTGCATCATAGTATTGTGACTGACAGTGATAAGTTGACATCAACGTTATGAACATTGAATCTTAGTATTGTGACTGACAATGACAAGTTCACATCAAAACCATAAATCTTGTATCATAGTATTATGACTGACATAGCCAAGTTTACATCAAAACTGTGAATCTTGTATCGTACTATTGCGACTGACAGAGACAAGTTTAAATCAACATTTTGGATCCTGTATAATAGTATTGTGATGGACGCTGACAAGTTTAAATCAAAATTTTGAATCCTGTAAGATTTTACTGTGATTGATAATTACAAGTTACATCAACATTATGAATCTTGTATCATAGTGTTTTCTTTTACGCTCCATGGATAGATATTCATGTCTTTCCATAGGGAAATGTTTGTCTAAACTAGCGTCCACTTAGGTTACGTTACATACTATTGGCACTATTATGACGTCATAAACTATATAAATATTCCTGGAAACACCCAAATCTATTTGTCTTTTCGATCTTGTTTGAACTTGATAGGCAAGAAAGATGACCTTACATGTATTCCTGTGTAAAACAGGTGTTTTCTAATCCCTCGTGACAGCTTGGATATCAAAACAAGGCAGAATAAAACCTCGCTAATGCTCTGATTTTCTTTCCCCACTTTCCCTCGGGCTGGGGAAAACACCGACTTACACGGAAAGGTATGAAGAATCTTTATAGTGACTGACAGTACTTATTGTTACTGACAGCGACAAGTCTACATGAAAGTCATGGATCTTTTATCATAGTATTGTGACTGGCAGTGACAAGCTTTCATCAATGAATGAATCCTGTATCATAGCATTCTGATTGACAATGGCAAGTTTACATCAAAGTAATGAATATTGTAACACAGTATTGTGATTTACAGTGACAAGTTTACTTCAAAGTTATGAATTTAGTATCATAGCATTGTGACTGACAATGACATGTTAATATCAAAATTATGAATTTTGTATCATAGCATTTTGACTGACATTGACAAGTTTACATCAACATTATGAATCTTGCATGATAGTATTTTGACTGACAGTGACAAGTTTACATCAACGTCATGAATCTTGTATCATTGTTTTGTGACTGACTGACAAGCTTTCATCAAAATTATGAAACTTGTATAATAGTATTGTGACTGACAATGACACGTTTACAACAACGATATGAATTTTGTAACTTAGTATTGTGACTGACAGTGACAAGTCTACATCAAAGTTATGAATCTTGTATCTTAGTATTGTGACTGACTGTGACAAGTTTACATCAAAGTTATGAATCTTCTATGATAGTATTGTGTCCGAGAGTGACAAGTCTACATCAAAGTTATCAATCGTGTATCTTAGTATTGTGACTGACTGTGACAGGTTTACATCAAAGTTATGAATCTTCTATGATAGTATTGTGTCCGAGAGTGACAAGTCTAGATCAAAGTTATGAATCTTTTATCATTGTATTGTGACAGACAGTGAAAAGTTTCTATCTGATTGATGAATCATGTATAATAGTATTGTGACCAAGAGTGACAGGTTTATATCAAAGTTATGAAGCTTGTATCATAGTATTGTGACTTATAACGACAAGTCTATATCACAGTTATGAATCTTGTATCACTGTATTGTGACTGTCAATGACAAGTTTACATCAACGTTATGAATCTTGTATCATAGTTTTGTCACTGAGTGTGACAGGTCTATATCAAAGATAGCAATCTTGTATCATAGTATTGTGACTGAGAGCGACAACTTTACATCAAAGTTATGAATCTTGTATCATAGTTTTGTGACTGAGTGTGACAAGTCTACATCAACGTTATGAATCTTGTATCATAGTATTGTTACTGACAGTGACAAGTTTATATCAACGTTATGAATCTTGTATCATTGTATTGTGACTGACAGCGACAAGTTTACATCAAAGTTATGAATCTTGTATTATAGTATTGTGATCGAGATTGAAAAGTCTATATCAAATGTATGAATCTTATAACATAGTATTGTGACTGACAGTGACAAGTTTACATCAACGTTATGAATCTTGTATTATGGTATTGTGACCTAGAGTGAAAAGTCTACATCAAAATTATTAATCTTGTATCAAAGTTTTGTGACTGACAGTGACAAGTTTACATCAACTTTATGAATCTTGTATCATAGTACTGTCACTGACAGTGACAAGTTTACATCAACCTTATGAATCTTGTATCTTAGTATTGTGTCCGAGAGTGTGAAGTTTACATCAAATTTATGAATCTTTTACCATAGTATTGTGACTGACAGTGACAAGTTTATAATCAACGTTATGAATCTTGTATCTTTGTGACTGTATGACATGACAAGTCTATCATCAAACGTTACGAATCTTGTATCATAGAATGTGACTGTAAGTGAAAGTTTACATCAACATATATATATCTTGTATCATAGATTTGGACTGACAATGACAAGTTTACATCAACGTTATGAATTTTATCATAGTATTGTGACTGAGAGGACAACGTCTGCATCTAAGATATGAATCTTGTATATAGTTTTGTGACTGAGTTGACAAGTTACATCAACGTTATGAATCTTGTATCATAGTATTGTCACTGACAGTGACAAGTTTACATCGACGTTATGAATCTTGAATAATTGTATTGTGACTGACAGCGACAAGTTTACATCAAAGTTATGAATCTTGTATTATAGTATTGTGACCGAGAGTGAAAAGTCTAAATCAAATGTATGAATCTTATATCATAGTATTGTGACTGACGTGACAAGTTTACATCAACATGTATGAATCTTGTATTATGTTTATTGTGACCTACAGTGACAAGTCTACATCAAAAGTTATAATCTTGTACAATAGTTTGTGACTGACATGACAATTTACATCAACTTTATGAATCTGTATCTGTAGTGTGAAAGTTCTCAATCCTGAACTTGTATCTTATAAATTTCTTGATATCAATACTACCATAGTATTGTGACTGACAGTGACAAGTTTAAATCAACGTTATGAATCTTGTATCTTTGTACTGTGACTGACATTGACAAGTCTACATCAAACTTACGAATCTTGTATCATAGAATGTGACTGAAGTGAGAAGTTTACATCAAAATCATATATCTTGTATCATAGAATTGAGACTGACAATGACAAGTTTACATCAACGTTATGAATTTTCTATCATAGTATTGTGACCGAGAGTGACAAGTCTGCATCTAAGATATGAATCTTGTATAATAGTATTGTGACTGACAGTGACAAGTTTACATCAACGTTATGAATCTTGTATCATAGTATTGTTACTGACAGTGACAAGTTTACATCGACGTTATGAATCTTGAATAATTGTATTGTGACTGACAGCGACAAGTTTACATCAAATTTATGAATCTTGCATTATAGTATTGTGACCGAGAGTGAAAAGTCTAAATCAAATGTATGAATCTTATATCATAGTATTGTGACTGACTTTGACAAGTTTACATAAATGTATGAATCTTGTATCATTTTATTATGACCAACAGTGACAAGACTACATCAAAGTTATGAATCTTGTACAATAGTATTGTGACTGACAATGACAAGTTTACATCAACTTAATGAATCTTGTATCTTAGTATTGTGTCCGAGAGTGTGAAATCTATATCAAATTCTTGAATCAACTACCATAGTATTGTGACTGACAGTGACAAGTTTAAATCAACGTTATGAATCTTGTATCTTTTTATTGTGACTGACATTGACAAGTCTACATCAAACTTACGAACCTTGTATCATAGAATGTGACTGAAGTGAGAAGTTTACATCAAAATCATATATCTTGTATCATAGAATAGAGATTGACAATGACAAGTTTACATCAACGTTATGAATATTCTATCATAGTATTGTGACCGAGAGTGACAAGTCAGTATCAAAGTTATGAATCTTGTATCATAGTATTGTGACTGACAGTGACAAGTTTACATCAAAGTTATGAATCTTGTATCATAGTAATGTTACTGACAGTGACCAGTTTACATCAAAGTTATGAATCTTCTATCATAGTATTGTGACTGACAGTGACAAGTTTACATCAACGTTATGAATCTTGTATCATTGTATCGGGACTGACAGCGACAAGTTTCCATCAAATTTATGAATCTTGCATTATAGTATTGTGACCGAGAGTGACAAGTCTATATCAAAGTGATGAATCTTGTAGCATAGCTGTGTGACTGTCTTTGACAAGGTTGCATCCACATTATGAATATTGTATCATGGGAGTTCGACTTATAATGACAAGTTATGAATTTTGTATCATAGTATTGTGACTGACAGTGACAAGTTTATATCAAAGTTATGAATCTTGAGAGTATTGTGACTGACAGAGGCAAGTTTATATCAAAACTGTGAATCTGGTATCGTAGTATTGCGACTGACAGAGACAAGTTTACATCAAATTTATGAATATTGCATCATAGTATTTTGATTGACAGTGACAAGTTTACATCAACATTTTGAATCCTGTATAATGGTATGGTGATTGACACAGACAAGTTTACATCAAAATTTTGAATCCTGTATCATTTTATTGTGATTGATAATTACAGGTTACATCAAAATTATGGATCTAGTATCATAGTATTTTCTTGCACGCTCCAGGGATAAATATTCATGTCTTTCCCTAGGGAAATGTTTGTCCAAACTAGCGTGCACTTAGGTGACGTCACATAGTACTGGCACTATTATAACGTCATAAACTATATAAATATTCCTGGAAACACCCAAATCTATTTGTCTTTTCGATCTATTTTGAACTTGATAGGCAAGAAAAATGATGTAACATGTCTTCCTGAGTAAAACAGGTGTTTTCTAATCCCTCGTGTCAGCTTTGATATTAAAACAAGGAAGAATAAAATCTCGACAATGCACTGGTTTTCTTTCCCCAGTTTCCCTCGGGTAGGGAAAACACTGTCTTACACAAACAGGTATGAAAGAATCTTTATAGTGACTGACAGTATTTTTTGCTACTGACAGTTACAAGTCTACATCAAAGTCATAGATCGTTTATCGTAGTATTGTGTCTGGCAGTGACAAGTTGTTTTCGTCAATGAATGAATCTTGTAACATAGCATTGTGACTGACAATGACAGGTTTACATCAAAGTAATGTAATTTGTATCATAGTATTGTGACTGACAATGACAAGTTAATATCATAAATATGAATCTTGTATCATAGTATTGTGACTGACTATGACAAGTTTACATCAACATTATGAATCTTGTATGATAGTATTTTGACTGACAGTGACAAGTTTACGTCAGCGTCAAGAATCTTGTATCATTGTTTTGTGACTGACTGACAAGCTTACATCAAAAGTATGAAACTTGTATCATAGTATTGTGACTGACAATGATACGTTTACAACAACGTTATTAATCTTATATCTTAGTATTGTGACTGACAGTGACAAGTCTACATCAAAGTTATGAATCTTGTATCTTACCATTGTGACTGACAGTGACAAGTTTACATCAAAGTTATGAATCTTGTATTATAGTATTGTGTCCGAGAGTAACAAGTCTACATCAAAGTTCTGAATCTTGTATCTTTGTATTGTGACTGACAGTGACAAGTTTACATAAAGTTATGAATCTTGTATCATAGTATTATGACAAGCCTACATCAAAGTTATGAATCTTGTATCATAGTATTGTGTCTGACAGTTACAAGTTTACATCAACGTTAGAAATCTTGAACTATAGTATTGTGTCCGAGAGTGACAAATCTACATCAAAGTTATGAATCTTTTATCATAGTATTGTGACTGACAGTGATAAGTTTACATCTACGTTTTGAATTTTGTATCATAGTACTGGGACTGACAGTGACATGTTTGCATGAACGTTATGAATCTTGTATTATAGTATTGTGACCGAGAGTGACAAGTCTACATCAAAGTTATGAATCTTTTATCATAGCTGGGTGACTGATGGTGAGAAGTTTACATCAACGTTATGAATCTTGTATCATAGTACTGTGACTGACAATGACAAGTTTACATCAAAGTTATGAATTTTTTTTCACAGAATTGTGACTGACATTGACAAGTTTACATCAATGTATGAATCATGTATCGTAGTGTTATGACCGACAGAGACAAGTTTACATCAAAATTATGAATCTTGAACTATAGTATTGTGACTCACAGTGACAAGTTTACATCAACGTTATGAATCTTGAATCTTTGTATTTTGACTAAGAGTGACAAGTCTACATCAAAGTTATGAATCTTTTGCCATAGTATTATGACTGACAGTAACAAGTAGACATCAACGTTATGAAGCTTGTGTCTTAGTTCTGTGTCTGACAGTGACAAATCAACAACAAAGTTATGAATGTGGTATCATAGTATTGTGACTAACAATGGGAATTTTACATCAACGTTATGAATTTGTATCAAAGTATTGTGACCGAGAGTGACTAGTCTTCATCAAAGAATTTTATCTTGTATCATTGTATTGTGACCGAAAGTGACACGTCTACACCAATGTTATGAATCTTGTATCATTGTATTGTGACTGATAATGACAATTTTACACCAAAGCTATGAGTCTTGTATCATTGTATGGTGACTGACAGTGATAATTTTAAATCAAAATCATGAATCTTATATCATAGTATTGTGACTGACAATGTCAAGTTTACATCAACGTTATGAATCTTGTATCATAGTATTGTGACTGACAGTAACAAGTTCACATCAAAGTTATGAATCTTTTATCATAGTATTGTGACCGAGAGTGTTTCAGTCTACATCAAAGATATAAACCTTTTATCATAGTATTGTGACTGACAGTGACAAGTTTACATGAACGTTATGAATATTGTTTCATAATATTGTTACCGAGAGTTACAAGTCTACATCAAAGTTATGAATCTTGTATCATAGTATTGTGACTGACAGTGACAATTTTACATCAACGTTATGAATCTTGTATCGTAGTACTTTAACTGACTGTGACAAGTGCACATCAAAGTTATGAATCTTTTATCATAGTATTGTGACCGAGAGTGTTTCAGTCTCCATCAAAAATATAAACCTTGTACCAGAGTTTTGTGACTGACAGTGACAAGTTTACATGAACGTTATGAATATTGTATCATAATATTGTGACCGAGAGTGACAAGTTATACATCAAAGTTATGAATCTTGTATCATAGTATTATGACTAACAGTGACAATTTTACATCAACGTTATGAATCTTGTATCATAGCTGTGTGACTGACTGTGACAAGTGTACATCAACGTTATGAATCTTGTATCATTGTACTGTGACTGACAATGACAAGTATACATCAACGTTATGAATTTTGTATCAAAGTATTGTGATTGACTTTGATAAGTTTACATCAACGTAATGAATCCTGTATCATAGGCGTGTGACTGGCTGTCAAGTTCACATCAAAATTATGAATCTTGTATCATAGTATTGTGACTTACAGTGACAAGTTTACATCAATGTATGAATCTTGTATCATAGTATTATGACTGACAGAGACAATTTTACATCAAAATTACAAAACTATGAGCCTTCAACCATTGTACTGTGACTGAGAATGACAAGTTTACATCAACGTTATGAATCTTGTATCTTAGTATTGTGACTAAGAGTGACACGTCTACATCAAAGTTATGAATCTTGTTCAATAGTATTGTGACTGATATTAACAAGTCGACATCAACGTTATGAATCTTGCATCTTTGTATTGTGCCTGACAGTGACAAGTTGCGTCAACGTTATGAACCTTGTGTCTTAGTATTGGTCCTGACAGTGACAAGTCTACATCAACGTTATGAATCTGGTATCATAGTATTTTGACTGACAATGGCAATTTTACCTCAACGTTATGATTTCGTATCATAGTATTGTGACCGAGAGTAACTAGTCTACATCAAAGTAATTAATCTTGTATCATTGTATTGTGACCGAGTGTGACAAGTCTACATCAACCTTATGAATCTTGTATCATGGTATTGTGACTGATAATGACAATTTTACATGAAAGCTATGAGTCTCGATCATAGTCTTGTGACAGACAGTGACAATTTTACATCAAAATCATGAATATTGTATCATATTATTGTGACTGACCATGACAAGTTTACATCAACGTTATGAATCTTGTATCATAGTATGGTGACAAAGAGTGACAAGTCTACATCAAGGATATAAATCTTGTATCATAGTATTGTGACTGACAGTGACAAGTTTACATCAAAGTTATGAATCTTTTATCATAGTATTGTGATCGAGAGTGACAAGTCTACATCAAATGTATGAATCTTGTATCATAGTATTGTGACTGACAGTGACAAGTTTACATCAACGTTATGAATCTTGTATCATAATTTTGTGACCCAGAGTGACAAGTCTACATTAAAATTATGAATCTTGTATCATAGTACTGTGACTGACTGTTACAAGTTTACATCAACGTTATGAATCTTGTATTATAGTATTGTGACCGAGAGTGGCAAGTCTAGATGAAAGTTATGAATCTTGTATCCTAGCTGTGTGACTGACTGTGACAAGTTTACATCAAAGTTATGAATTTTTATCATTGTTTTGTGACTGACAGTGATAAGTTTACATCAACGTTATGAATCCTATATCATAGGCGTGTGACGGACAATGACTAGTTTACATCAATTTTCTGAATCTTTATCATTGTAGTGTGACTGACAATGACATGTTTACATCAAAATGATGAATTTTGTACCGTAGTATTGTGACTGACAGAGACATGTTTACATGAAAAATGTTAATCTTGTATCGTAGTATTGCGACTGACAGACCAAGTTTACATCAAATTTATGAATCTTGTATCATAGTATTGTGATTGACAGTGACAAGTTGATATCAACATTTTGAATCCTGTATCATAGTATTGTGATTGACAGTGACAAGTTTACATCAAAATTTTGAATCCTGTATCATAGTATTGTGATTGATAATTACAAGTTACATCGAAATTATGAATCTTGTATCATAGTATTTTCTTGCACGCACCAGGGATAGATATTCATGTCTTTCCCTAGGGAAATGTTTGTCTAAACTACCGTGCACTTAGGTGACGTCACATTGTACGGACACTATTATGACGTCATAAAATATATAAATATACCTGGAAACACCCAAATCTACTTGTCTTTATGGTCTATTTTAAACGTGATAGGCAAGAAAAATGATCTAACATGTCTGCCTGTGTAAGACAGCTGTTTTCTAATCCCTCGTGGTAGCTTGGATATAAAAAAAAGAAAAGAATAAAACCTCGCTAATGCTATGTTTTTCTTTCCCCACTTTCCCTCGGGTAGGGAAAACACCGACTTACACAGACAGACATGAAAATTCTTTATAGTGATTGACAGTACTTAATGTTACTGACAGTGACAAGTCTACATCAAAGTCATGCATCTTTTATCATGGTATTGTGACTGGCAGTGACAAGTTGTCATCAATGTATGAATCTTGTATCATTGTTTTGTGACTGACTGACAAGCTGACATCAGAATTATGAATCTTGTATCATAGTTTTGTGACTGACAATGACATGTTTACATCAAAATCATGAATCTTGTATGATAGTATTTTCTTGCCTACCTAGCGGGGAAAGTAAACATTTGTCCGAACACGAGCCAGGGATAGATATTCATGTCTTCGCTACGGAAAGTTTTGTCTAAAATAGTGTGCACTAAGGCGACGTCACACAGTACTGACACTATAATGACATCATATTCTATATACATATATATAAAGCCAGGAAATACCCAAATCTATTTATCTCCACGATCTATTTTGAACGTCTGCCTGTGTAAGACAGCTGTTTTCTCATCCCTCGGGACTGTTTGGATAAAAAAAACCCTGCTAACGCTCGTTTTTTTTTCATTCCACACTGTCCATCGGGTAGGGGACGCACTGTCTTACAAAAGCAGGCATGTAAAATCCTTATGCGGATTGACAGTACTTATTGTGACTGTCAGTGACAAGTCTACATCAAAGTTATGAATCTTGTATCATAGTATTGTAACTGACAGTAACAAGTTTACATCAACGTTATGAATATTGTATCCTAGTATTGTGACTGCCAATGACAATTTTACATCACAGCTATGAATCTTGTATCATAGTATTGTGAATGACAATGAGAAGTTTACATCAACATTATGAATCTTGTATCATAGTATTGTGACCGAAAGTGACAAGTCTACATCAAAGTTATGAACCTTGTACCACAGTATTGTGACTGACAGTGACAAGTTTACATCAACGTTATGAATCTTGTATTATAGTATTGTGACTGACAGTGACAAGTTTACATCAAAGTTATGAATCTTGTATTATAGTATTGTGACCGAGAGTGACAAGTCTACATCAAAGTTATGAATCTTGTATCATAGTATTGTGACTGACAATGACAATTTTACATCAACGTTATGAATCTTGTATCATAGTATTTTGACCGAGAGTGACAGGTCTACATCAAAGTTATGAATCTTGTGTTATTGTATTGTGATTGACAATGACAACTTTACATCAAAGTTATGAATCTTGTATCATAGTATTATGACTAACAGTGACAAGTTTACATTAACGTTATGAATATTGTATCCTAGTATTGTTACTGCCAATGACAATTTTATATCACAGCTATGGATCTTGTATCATAGTATTGTGAATGACAATGACAAGTTTACATCAACATTATGAATCTTGTATCATAGTATTGTGACCGAAAGTGACAAGTCTACATCAAAGGTATGAATCTTGTATCGTAGCATTGTGACTGACAGTGACAAGTTTACATCAACGTTATGAATCTTGTATTATGGTATTGTGAACGAGAGTGACAAGTCTACATCAAAGGTATGAATCTTGTATCATAGCATTGTGACTAACAATGACAATTTTACATCAACGTTATGAATCTAGTATTATAGTATTGTGACCGAGAGTGACAGGTCTACATCAAAGTTATGAATCTTGTTTTATTGTATTGTGACTGACAGTGACAAGTTTACATCAAATTATGAATCTTGTATCATAGTATAGTGACTGACAGTGACAAGTTTACATTAACGTTATGAATCTTGTATCATAGTACTGTGACTGACAATGACAAGTTTACATCAAAATTATGAATTTTGTATCATAGTATTGTGACTGACAGTGATAAGTTTACATCAACATTATGAATATTGAATCACAGTTGTTTGATTGACTGTCAAGTTTACATCAAAATAAGAATCTTGTATCATAGTATTGTAACTTACAGTGGCAAGTTTACATCAATGTATTAATCTTGTATCATAGTATTATGACCGACAGTGACAAGTCTACATAAAACGTTATGAATCTTGTATCATAGTATTGTGACTGACTGACATATTTACTTCAAAATATGAATATTGTATCATCAAAATTATGAATCTTGTATCATAGCTGTGTGACTGACAATGACAAGTTTACATCAAAGGTATGAATCTTGTATCATAGTATTGTAACTGACATTGACAAGTGTACATCAATGTTATGAATCTGGTATCATAGTTTTATCACTGACAATGACAACTCTACATCAAAATTATGAATCTTGTATCATATTATTTTGACTTAGTAAAAAAGTTTAAAATAAGCATACTTGTCACAAAAAGGGGTCATTAAAAATGTATTCAAATTTCAGCATATTTTTTGCATGAAACGCCTTTTTACATAATTTGCAACACATTTGTGAACAATTACACCTTTGTGATGGCTTTCGACAAAAGTCATGGTTTAGCTCTTATATAAGTAAGAGACTACCAGTTGTTTTCTCATATACTTTCATTATAATATTATGGCGTGTATGGCCTTGCATAAACCGAAACATTTAAATCTTTAACATCACACTACTTTAGTTCCACCAAAATAACAGATGAAAAATATATACAAAATGAATAGTGATACTTTATTCGAGTATTTTTCTTGTAAATGATATGACCCCCTGTTTATATCGTTGGCATGGAGGTAGAAAACCGTTTCATGAAACTTTTTTCAGTACGAATCAAATGTTGCAAATATTTTCATTTATTAAAATACTCTAAACGCACGAAAAGGTCTCAGTTTCGAAAAATAAATCACTCTTGGGTTTGTTTACATTGCTGACCAATCAGAACTGACTGAACTTTACCTTTTACTAAGGTATACGGCTACCTTATTCCAAGTAAGTATACTTTTTTGTATTAGTGGTCTCTGGCCTAATGCGTTGACGTCACGTCGACCCATTCTATTTGGCGCCATATATGAAATAGTGCCTCCTTATTTCTACTTCATCTACTTGCTTATTAGAATCGAAATGATATACAGCAGAACATCTCAACAAAATCGGTTATACAACGCCTGTATAATTCTTGGGCTAGGCCCTCGTGAAATTATTCCGCAAGCATATAATCTCATCGTATTGTGTCGTTATGTTAGAAAATGGTCATGCTATATTTTATTTCTTAAATAATGTACCTTTTACCAAATAATTGTGACTGAGAATGAAAGATTTACCCAAAGATTGTGATTACTGTAACAGAGAAAAACAAGTTTACATCATAATAATGAACATTGTACCATATTATTGTGACTGACAATGAAAATTATCTATCAAAAATGAACTTTGTACCTTATTATTGTGACAGACAATGGCAAGTTTACATTAAAATTTATGATCAATAAAATATAATAATATTGTGATAGGGAATTTTACGGAGAAAAGCAATATAGCTGTAAAACATATATAATGATAAATTTGTTAACGTATTATTGAGATACAATGAATCAGGGTAACTAAGCACTTGGACCAGTCATAAATTTCAAAATACCAGTAATGTTGTAACAGTTAATATTTTAGCTCACTATGCAAGATTAAATCTGTTAGTCATGCAGAGGACCAATTCAACACATGCATATCAGTCCATTGTCCAACCATCACATACTCCAAAATACGTCATGATTCATACGTAAGGCTCATAAAAATATATGAAGACATTGAAGGGCAACATACAGCGGTTAGACTCTATTATGGTACTTTAATACTTTGACCGTAATGTAATTCAGGCTTTTCAATATAGGCATTTTTCTACCATCCCGATTTTCTACCTACCGCACGCAGCTTTTGATGATCGTAAATAAAACAATTTGTTAAAGTTTAATTTTGCGGCTTATTTACGGTGGATTGAGAGAGAAACAATTATCTCAAGAGTGTAACACAGGTGTTAATACATAAAGCATTCAAAAAAGACCGTATTAACGTTAACGGGTTTGATTTGAAGACAAAAATGGCTCACTCCCCATTATAAGTTAAGTAGTTAGAATCTTTACAAAACCTATTGCAAGAGCACGTGGAAGGCGACTATTAAGAGCAATGATACAAAAATAAACGCGTTTGATAGTTTTAATGCCCCGATCTTACGGCTTTTGTCTTTTTATTTTCTAACAATTACGTCAGACAGAAAACAAACATCAAAAACTTGAAAACCTTTATCAAACAGCTACTTTTAATAAGCTGTAATTGTAATGGTTTCTTAAATGCCTTATCCTCCTCGGATCAGTTTAGGTAAGTATTATTTGACTCGTATCTATCGAGGTACTCAAAGATAGCTTTCCAAGAAATAAATTGGTCTGGTTTTTAATTTTCTCGAGACTGTTAAAATTGTTTATTTTATCTATAAGCATATATTTTTGCTTTGTCGCTTAAAATTTTTCTGACAAAAACATCTTAATTAGTCCACACAAGTAAAAAAATCTCTAAATCGTCTAAACGCACAAAAACATCATTCATTCCTTATTATTGAGTATTAGAAAATCAAAATAAATGTCAGGATATGGATCTTTCAACATCAAAATAGAACAGTTCACTTTAAATTCTAGGAGAACTAATCCTTTCCACAAACTGTACTTGTAATGTTAGTATATAAATACAATTATGTGTATTGTTGGGAATAAATATGTTTAAACCAAATTATAATTCGCCTTCCGATGAAAATACAGTTTCTGCCTTTTATTTTTATTATAATATCCTTAAATTCAGGAAAATCTTTTAGTTTTCTAATAGTTTTGTTGTATCAGTTATGAACTTTACCGTCTGAAAAGTAAGTTTTAGCTATAATACAATATTCTTTTTGAAATTTTGATGTCCAATTTTGAAATATTTTTTCGAACCGGCGCCATTTTTCATGTTTTTTGTTTGTTTGTTTATGAATGACGTCAGATGGCGCGTATAATCTCACGAAAAAGGTCACACTTGATATTATCATATGAAAATAAAGTTTCAAATCACTCTGCGTCCATGGTCCGTCGTCCTTCCGTCCTTCCGTTAACAATTTCTCGTTATCGCATCTCCTTAGAAACTGCTGGGGGAATTTGACCAAACTTTGTCAGAATGATGTATTGGTACCCTAGTTGTGTCCCCCTGAAAATCAGACTAGTTCAACAATTTTTGAGTGAGTTATGGCCCTTTGTTTATTTTTATAATTTACATAGATTTATATAAGAAATTTTTTTGAAAATCTTATTGTGCAAAACCACAGGGCCTAGGGCTTTGATATTTGCTATGTAGCATCATCTAGTGGTCCTCTACCAAGATTGTTCAAAATTATTTCCCTAGGGTAAAATATGACCCCGCCCCGGGGGTCACATGGTTTATATAGACTTATTTTCTGGTCCTTCGGGATCATTGATTTCAACTGGTTTAGATTTGAAGATTGAATACTGCTTAAGCCGGTGCTAGGGGGCGTGGGCAGTGTTGCATTTTCCATTACTGCTCATGAACAGACTCAACCAAACCGAGTCTGCAATTTTCATTGTTTGCCTTGTTCTCAGTGCTTCCGAGGGATCTACATTTCAGATTTTATATAGGGAAATATGTCCAAAACCACAGGGCCTAGGGCTTTGATATTTTGTATGTGACAACATCTAGTGCTCCTCTACCAAGATTGTTCAAATTATTCCCCTAGGGTCAAATATTGGGAAAAACTTTGAAAATCTTCTTGTCCAAAACCACAAAGCCTAGATTGATATTTGTAATATAGCATGATCTTGTGGTTCTCTACCAAGTTTATTCAAATTATCCCCCTAGGATCAAATATGGCCCCGCCCCGGGGGTCACATGGTTTATATAGACTTATATAGGAAAATTTTTTTAAAATAACCTACAACATTCAAATTTAGACCACATGTATAGTTTTGAGTGGCTAGATGAACCTTGACATGAGTTGACCTTGATCTTGACCTAGTGTCCTACATTCACATTTCTGTAGCCACAGCCTTCAAATTGGGACCACATGCATAGGTTTGTGTACCGAAATAAACTTTGACCTTGACATTGACCTAGTGATCTACTTTCACATTTTTGAAGGTACAGGCTTCAAATTTGGACCACATGCATAGTTTTGAGTTCTGAAATGAAAGTTAACTTTGACCTAGTGACCTACTTTCAAATTTCTCAAGCTACAGCTTTCAAATGTGGACCACATGCATAGTTTTGTGTACCGAAATGAACTTTGACCTTGAGATTGACCTAATGACCTACTTTCACATTTCTCAAGCTATGTACAGGCTTCAAATTTGGACCACATGCATAGGTTTGTGTACCGAAATAAACTTTGACCTTGACATTGACCTGATGACCTACTTTCACATTTTTGAAGCTACAGGCTTCAAATTTGGACTACATGAATAGTTTTGTGTACAGAAATGATCTTTGACCTTGAGATTGACATAGTAACCTACTTTAACATTCCTCAAGCCACAGGCTTCAAATTTTGACCGCATGCATAATTTTGTGTTCTGAATTGCAATTTGACCTTGATTTTTACCTAGTACCTACTTTCACATTTCTCAAACTACGCCCTTCAAATTTGAAGCACATACATAGTTTTATGTACCGAAATGAACTTTGACCTTGAAATTGATCTATTGACCTACTTTAACATTTCTCAAGCAACAGCTTTCAAATTTGGACCACATGCATGGACCACATGCACAATTTTGTGTACCGAAATGAACTTTGACCTTGATTTTGAGCTAGTCTTGAAATTTGGAACATTCAAAAATGGCTCAATGGTGGGTGCCAAGATCACTCTGTGATCTCTTGTTTTCTTTTCATGCAAAACATATAGTTAATGTAAATATATTGTAATCTTAGTTACGTTGGCTTTATGGTTAAGAATTCTAAGACAAAACCTATAAACATCACATAGAAATTTCTTATGATAATGATTTAATTTGCTTGTAATCTTTTAAAATGTATAAAAATACTACAGTCTGAAAAAAGGAGACATCTACGAAAGTTTTATTAGAAAGACTGTTAGAACATACACTTGTTATCTACATTCATTTTGCTTCGAAGTTTTCTGTGAGGTCTGATACAATTCAATGAGTCGAACGGCGCTGTTGATGTGAATAAAACGAAGGATACCTTCGATAAAACATTCTTTCGTGTAATCACTGGAATAAAGATCCAATTTACTACAAAGAAAGGTGCCGAGGGCAGGAAAAAGCTCTATTATCACGGTTGGGAAATATACACTGGTTATAGCCCAAAATGATACATAAACAAACAGACCTGCCGTCATTTTTTGTTCATCTAGAGAGGCAGGGTATAGCTGTAAAAATATTGATGAGAAATATTTTGAAGAAACGTACAATATCACGTGCAACGGCCAAACTTCTTGTTGAAAAAATGACCTTGTAACTTTTAAACTGACCAAAATGTTACCATTCTGTAACGTGGATAGCCGTACACTGTACCGGGGATAGTTTTCATGAAGAAAATATTGCGCATGGGTATATGAACAAAATAATATTTTCATTGATTAAAGTTACCTTGTGTTACTTTACTACGATGTATGCCCATTTCTCATTATACTGAACATTTTTATTGACCTATTGTCACTTACGTACTTCTGGTCCTGGTAAATATGTCATATTGATGGAACATACAGAAAAACACATTTGTGTGATATGTGTCCATATGGGAAAATTAGACACATCTATTTTTCGCACGAGTGAAAATAATTCTTGAGTTTATCATATTTCATTCCATTAGACTAAGAAGCCCGTCAAGACAAGCATTGTATGATAATAATATGACGAACAATGATATTAACAAACATTATTCGAAGCTTAATAACAACTGTTCTAAATAGCCGGAAAAAGTTACATGTAATTTTGCTAAACATAAAATTCTAATAGCAAGTGTGGCATCTACATAGTCACATAATTATACATAACCATACTACAATTAATTATTCTGTCATGTTCATAAACGATGTCGTATCGAGAGAAATGTATACATCATTATACATACCTCAAAAGCTAGATAACCGTAAAACTTTAGAAAGGTCCAGAGAAAGAAACAGAGAAAAGTTGTTGAAGCGCGACAGTACGATGGCGAAGCGCGACAGTACGATGGTGACACTATGATGATGAAGCACGATAGTGCGATGGCGAAGCGCGACAGTACGATGGTGAAGAGTGACAGTACGATGGCGAAGCGCGACAGTACGTTGGTGACACTACGATGGTGAAGTGCGACACTGCGATGGCGAAGCGCGACAGTACGATGGTGACACTACGATGGTGAAGCGCGACAGTGCGATGGCGAAGCGCGTCAGTACGATGGCGAAGCGCGACAGTACGACGGACTGTCACCATTGTACTGTCGCACTTTGTCATCGCACTGTGTTGTCACCATCGCACCGTCGTACCTTCGCGTTTCGCGTTCACAGGGAGCAGGCGCTGGCCCTAACGGAACACCATACTAACGGAACACCGTAGTTTTGCCCTGGAATAATTTATATGTAATGGAACATAATTAGAAATCATTGGGGGTAAAATGTATCAGCCAGTCATATCTTATCGAAGATGCATATATATGCTGTTTGCTATATCTTTAAAATTATAGCAAATAATGAGAGTCGTGTTAGAATTCATATTAATTTCAGTTTTCTATGTGAAGAAGAATATGGTCTTTAGTTAGCATTTTGCAGATGAATATAGGTAATATTTCGTTATCGGCAAGACTCGAATATTCTCGTCAATTCTAACAGAATCTGATTAGGTTCCCTAACGGTAAAAACTGATTTCTTCTCATCCGCTAAACTGCACAAATGTACGGATTAAGCAATGAGTGGACGCTCCATCATCTGATTTCGTTAACAGTCAAAAGTCAGTTTTAAACAGCTTATAAGGATCAAAATTTAAATTTTCAGAAAAAAGAATTTCGAGCTCACGTCGACTTTGGACCTGAATGGAAGCTCGAAACTAAAATTTTCAGTGTTAAATTCGTGTCAGGTTTGAACTTAGAGTCTGTCGAAAATGAAAATCTAAGTAATTGAATTCGAGCTTGAAATAAAATTAAGCCTGTAAGAAAAAAGAAATCACAAGTTTTTGAGGTGGCATACTAGTATTTCGTGCAAGTTAGAAGATTGAAATTCAAATTTTCGAAAGGATTACATTGAGTTTCACTGACATTGAATTTCGAGCAAACTCGAAGATCGAAATTAAAATCAAAAGAAAAAACCATATTCGGGCTAGAATTGAAAATAGAGCCAACTGGAAGATTGAAATTCAAATATTTCGAGCTAGTATGAATTTCTTGTTTAAATTCAATACGTGCTCGATAAACAAACTGAAAATTTGAATTTTGATGTTTTAGCTGGTTCGACTTGCAGTGCTACATTTTCTAAATGTCGAGTAGGCTCGTGGACGATCGTAATTCAGTTGTTTCAAAAGTTAGCTTCACATTCAATCCTAAGTTTAGACTTGACTGCTTTTAAATTCGAGCAGACTTAAAAAATAGATATAAAAGTCTCAGAAATTTACGTTTCATGGAAATTATGATACATTTGTAATTTTTTTCTTTGAAATGTACGTAAAATAAGAAATGTCCATAGCAGATGAAAGAAAGATAAAGAGTTTTCCATGATTCAGCATTGTTTCGCAATACATGCATATTCATTAAATATCAAAGATATAGAGATACATGATTCCTGCTGAGATGCAGGACGTCAGTCCGGTCAGGCTTGCCGAACCGGATAAACTTCCTTCATCTCGACAGAAACCGTGTTTTCGATTTATCCTGTTTCTACAAAATACACTACGGAGCGAAAAAATACATCAACAAGGACTGGATAAAGATATTGACAAGCTTGGGTGACCTACTACCAAGTTTATTCAAATTATTCTGATTCCTCAGAAAACATGGCCGCCAGAGAGCCTGGTCTATTTTCCCTATATGTATATAATGGGGACTTTAAAAAGACTTCTGGTTAGAACGTTTTAAATATGACTCCACTCCAAGACTCCACTCCATATTTTGCCGCAAGCCTGTTTTTCAGAATAGAGAAGAGAGGATTTAGGTCACTTGTGGAGAAAGTAAAGACTAAGAAAACACCAAGCTCCAGGACTGGAAATATCGAAAAATCAGAATTTAATTATTATTTCAAAAAAATAAATAATATGAAAACATCAGCATGTCAGATATCGCTAAACTTTTAACCAGTCATTTGGACAGACAAACTGGTTTTGTTTGGTAGCCCAAATCAAGTTTTGTCAGAATGAATAAACCAAAAGCAAAATGAAATCAAATTACGCTTATGCATTCTTTATGGCCTTGGCATTGATAATATTGGCATATTGGCAATATGGTCGCCGTGTTATCGGATTTTCACATGCGTAGTATAATATATTTCCTTTCATTGTGGGATCAAAATGAATCGAAAATATGCATCATGTAAACACCTCTTACCATATTAGGATGAGCTATCGTTTGCCAACCGTTCTTTTTCTGTCAGCAATTTCGTAAACAAAACATATTGTACATCAAAGGTCAAAATTTGAATAAACTTTGTTCGACGCCGCCCTGAAGGCGGTGTCGAGTATATGGGATACACTTTTAATTCGGACCCTGTAAAGATGGTTATGAATAGTTTCGGAGTGATAAACTGAACACAGTGAATACTTTGTAAAAGGATCAACGATATTGCACAATACATTTTAGTGAATAAACAAAAAAATGGCAAAAAGAAAACATAAAAAATGTATGTAATGCAACTTATTATGTGATTTAAAACAATGCTATCTGTCTTTCCTCTCCTTATTTGTAGAGCAGAACATATTTTTTTTATTTACAATTTCGTCAAAAATGTTGATCCGATTTATTGATAAGGGAGGTTACTCTGTAAGTCAAGTTTTCTATTTCTATTCTTAGAATGACCTACTTACCTATCTCATTTTCTATAAATAGAATACACCGCAGATATACCATGAATCGCCTGGACAAGGGAGCGTTCGTGTACTTTACAATAATCTTGCAGTAAACTTCGAAGAGAATATTAAAAAAAAAATATGGAAAATTACAATTTGCCTGCATAAAAATTCCTTGGGAAAAAAAACGTAATTATACAGGAATCAATAAGCATAGATATGTTGAAATGAACGAAGGAAGTGCCGCTGTTAACTTATTTTTAACCTTTTGTCTTATTTTCTTTGTTGATAGGTACAGTGATGTAATTTCAGAATGCGCACACTTTTGCAAATTCCTATTTCTATTTTTTTCTTTCTTTTTTTTTTTTTGCTTATGTGTCATATAGATCTACTCATTGTTTACAAATATACACTGTCAACTAAGGTGTGCAATAGGCTTAAGAGCATTTGGCTGGATTTGTCAGTGACAAGTTTATACTTCTTTAAATGTGGTTAGATCGAAATATCAAAAGCCATGGGACCATAACTTATCAAAGCATCAGTGACTTTAAAATAGAATTCCTTGTTGAATTTATATGTTCATTGATCTTATATGACTTGTCAGTTGCTCTGGTTTTATTATATCTTGTTACTTGCTTCTTTTTTTTCTTTTTTGTTTTTAATGTGATAGATAGTTTTTGTATTTGTCCATTCCTGACCAAAAAAAAACAAAAAACAAAAAACATTTTCATTGAAATATTTTCTACACTTTAGCAGTGGGTTATTATGCTTGCTAAATTTCTTGTAATATTAGATTTGAATCTAGACACTGACATACTCCTAGTAACCTTACAGTTCAACGAGGACTTCAAGTTTATCGTTCATCCGGAAAAAAAATGAATTCTATGATATTCAAAAGTATATAAGAAAGATTCATGCTTTGTGAACAGGGGCAATATAGAGATTATTTATGTTATATCAGTCTTTTCTTGGACAAAATTTTTGGTTGTTTTTGGCAACGGAAACAGTAAAATTGCTGTGTATAATCTGCATTCTGAAATCTATAATGTAGGTGACTAAGGTCCATAAAACTTCATCAGTAAATAGAAAACACTCATTACATTACATGATAATAAAAATAATGGTTTCTGTGAACCACAAATTTAAAATAATTTCAACATTTCCTCATTTTCCAACAAATTGCATTTCTGTGAAACTCACACGCTCCTGCATATAAGAACTTTTCACAGGAGGTGACCTTAGTTAGTGAAATAATTACTTTAATTTTGTATGTAAAGGGACCCCGTACTCGCAATGTTAATGTCATTGCAGGTAGAGGATTTGTATTGCATGGTAAAACTTTTCTATCATGTTTATTCTTCATGTTTTAAACAGTTTATAACATATTTTATGTGCTAATGTTGATAACTTGTAGCCAGTCAGACTAATAAAGTAATGATTAGGTGATTTCTCATATTGCAATAAATGTACTTCAGATACAACACGTGGCGGCGTCTTTGATGCTTGCATCAATGAATTTCCTTGTCAGAATCTGTCTTGCATTGACCTCTACAAAACACGTTCAAAGGGATTTGAGTGGTTTGAAAACTTAAATCAGTAGGTAAGGAAAAATTAAGCAAAGCACTGAGAGGACTGATGTGGGCAGCGGTCGACAGCTTCTGGTAATGGGCATGAACAGTTAGCTTAAGTTTGGTGATTCTGGTTAAACTACTTTTGATTAATAAGCATTTTCATACCTTTCTTTTATCAAATCAAGGGGTAAAACTTTTACTCTGTCAAAGGGGATAAAATAATATATGAGCAAAGCTCGTGTGCTTATTGAAAATTTTGTAAGGTTTGGTTAATTTTGCTCAAAACCTTTTTTGAATTATAAGCATTTTTTTTTAACAAATCAATGGGAAACACCCTGCTTTTACTGGAACAACGGGAATAACAGTAAATGTGAGCAAAGGTCATGGACTAATTGATAGTTATGTTTTGTTTGGAGATTCTAGTTATAACAAGAGCTTGTAGAACACTTGCATGATTTAACAGACAAGGAAGAGAAATTATTTGGTCATTGCCTACTGGACATTTACGTATTGATCTTAAATCAATAATCATGGGTCATTTACCAGTCTTAAATGACTTCCGTATCAAATGTGATCTTAGACCAAAGCATAATCTAGTTTTCTGGCAAAAAAGTTCTATTGTCAATGTGATATTGACCTTTGACCTACTGAACTCAAACGAATAGGGGTCATTTGCTGGTCATGACAAATCTCCCGATCTCATGATCCTAAGCCCAAGCGTTCTCCAGTTATCGTCCGGAAACTGATTTGTCTACAGACCTACCAACATCCATCATCAAACATTAATATTTACAATATACCCCTCCTCCTTCGAATGAGGGCAATTAAATTTCAAATTAGAAGAAGCCCATGTCTCCCTAGTCTCCCTAGTCCCCCAATGCATAGTCGTAAAAGGCAAGAAGTCAATAGAGGATAGGAGCGAAAGACAAAGAGACACTAATGTTTGGCTGCAATAGAGATCATCTACTTGGCATGTCCAATCACCCTATTTAATTACAAAATTCTGGGTCAAATGGTTCTCAAGTAAACCGTGTTCCATGTTCAGGCCCCTGTGACCGTGATCTTTGATCGAGTGAGTCCAAAATCAACAGGGGTCATCTACTCTGCATGTCCAATTATCCTATGAAGTTTCAACATTCTGGGTCAAGTGATTCTCAAGTTATTGATCCAGAAAGAGTGTTTCCATCTTCATGCCTCTGTGACCTTTCCCTTAAGTCAAGTGACCCCAGAACATTAAGGGTCACCGGCTTTGTAATTCCTATCATCGTGATTGAAGGTTCTGGGTCAAATGATTCTAAAGTTATTGGTTGGAAACTGTTTTCCTATGAAGTTTCAACATTCTGGGCCAAGTGGTCCTCAAGTTATTGATCAGAAACGGGTTTCCATGTTCAGGCCCCTGTGACATTGACAGGCAATTTCTTTTATTTTTTTTTTTTTTATTATTATTTTTTTTTCAAATGAGATCTCATCTTGGTAAAAGCAGGCTATGAATATATTATACATAAATTACATAGATAAAAGACACTTCAGAGTAGTTTTTAAACTAAAGGCAACCATAAAAGAATATTTACAATGAAATTAAATGTTTCATTCAATTTTAAAACAACCAAAACAACTACTACTATCTCCAATATCAGCACACATCATGAGTTTCGGGTTGCATTCAGTCATTTTTCAGCTGTAGATTAATATAATATGACTCATAATCAGGTTATAAACCCGGTCCGGCCCCGCCCGGCCCTGCCCAAACAACGGAAATAGCCGATTTCAATTGTACGGAAACCGCCGGAAACTTACGGACGGAAGGCTAATATAATTACGAACGATATCGTGTCGATATCATATTACATTCTGTTACTTATATATTTAGAAGATAAAGTCATTTGTTTATATTTATATTCAAAGCTTTATAATCACGTTCTCTTGTAGACCAATAGGCAATACATTTTTTGTATTTCTAATTTAACTGGCACTTATTAAGATCACCTATTTCATCTGCTTAAAAATTGTAGGACCGCTTTTATTTATATTTTCCTTTTTCCCCTCGCCAGTTAGTGAAGGTGGGGATTATCGTCAAAAATATAAGATCAACGATGCATATAATCTTAAAATGAGCATTTTATGTGATTTGGAGTACAGTGCATGCAAGCTGCATGTCCTCAAAGCTTCAGATTTTTACGGTCCCGGACTTTCAGAATCACTAATCTTCATAATCGTCGCACTTTTCACATCAAACTGGAATAATGCAGAATTTTAAGACACTGTTTCCAAAGAAAATATAGCAGATGAGACGAAAGTAGAAAATGCACTGAGTATTTTTATTACAATTTTGTATCTGTATGATTCCGAGTATACATAATGAAGCACTGAATGTTTTGCTGGGATACATTTTTTTTCTGTGTTTTATAATTCTTTTACTTTATGTAGGTGTTTGTTTTTAAATCACTGTCAATCGCCTGTACTTAATATGCCATGCCCCACCCATTACATCATCGAAAAAGCTGTTGGAAACGTGCGTTGATCTCCGAGAGTGTTTTATAACTATGTGTTGCAGCCGTATTACAGATGGATGAGACTATTTTAAAATGTTAATTCAAATGATCTTCAGTTATTATAAAATATTCTACAAACTCAATCATTATTTCGTCCTCCACTGAAATAAAATGAACCTCTTTCACCGTAGAAAAATTAAATAAATATCCATTACAAATTTATTAACTGTTTTCACAGTATTCCTTGAAATTACTTTCCGAAATCAATTTTCTGCTGCTAATTCAATGAATTCGTTGACATTGCTCGACAATCAAACATATATTTATAATCTACATATTTTATGTGTAGTCTACAGGAACGAGTGGCACATGCAGAGAAAAAATCTAATAATTGATCATTCATACGTTTCAGTATTACTTTCATAAGATTCCTTTGTGTGCATTTTTTCTTCGTGGTCGAGTGGTCAGATTTCCTGACTTGAAATTACTGTAACCCTTCACTTGGAGTCATGGGTTGAGCCTTGCTACCTATCAAATCTGTATATCTAACTATTCTTTAAGTTTTTACAAACTACATTAGCACATGCATTTGCAGTTAATTAACCCGCCCGCTTAGCTCAGTAGGCAGAGCGTCGGTCTACAGATCG
Organism: Mercenaria mercenaria; assembly: GCF_021730395.1. Lineage (NCBI taxonomy): Eukaryota > Metazoa > Mollusca > Bivalvia > Venerida > Veneridae > Mercenaria > Mercenaria mercenaria. The sequence continues at coordinate 62,130,460 of NC_069365.1, forward strand.
CGGGGTCGCGAGTTCGATCCTTGGGCGGGGTGTATGTTCTGGGGTGTATGTTCTCCGTGACTATTTGATAAACGACATTGTGTCTGAAATCATTAGTCCTCCACCTCTGATTCATGTGGGGAAGTTCGTAGTTACTTGTGGAGAACAGGTTTGTACTGGTACAGAATCCAGGAACACTGGTTAGGTTAACTGCCTGCCGTTACATGACTGAAATACTGTTGAAAAACGGCGTAAAACCCAAAACAAACACACAAAAGATTCATAATAAAATTTCAACATTTCTATAACAAGAGCTAGTAGAACAAGAAATGCCCCCCTTGATGCATTCAGTAATTGCACAAGGAACAGAAATTATTTGGTCAATATTAATGTTACCTTGACCTTTGACCTACTGACCTCAAAATCAATAGGGTAATTTTTGACTGGGTGAATCAGAAAAGAGACTATTTTCTCAGGGTTTGTTGTATTTGAAGTTTCAAAACTGGAATTATTTCGAAATTTGAACTGCACACGTTTGTTAACAATGGTTCAAAATGTTCATTTAAAAAGGAGGGAAGTTAACATTGTGTGAATTAATGGTTGTATATACCGATGTTGAAATAGCTTGTAGCTCGACCCGATCGTATTATTCTGTGTTAAAAGATATGCTTGTATTGTTTGATATATGAAAGAAAGAACAAGCAAATATGATTAAAATTTAAAACATGAAGTTAGCAGTTAATTGTTGAAACGCGAAAGTTCATTGCTGTCACTACCCTCCCGTTTATTCATGTTAAATATTTATCTTATTAAAATAGATTGAGCGGTCATGTTTATGGGGACCCGGGTTCTAAATTTTGCGTAAAAGTTTGGAAACGGCACCGATCTTTCATATTTTATACTTCAGTTCATTCATTTCAATAACATATTGTAACTCCGGTGGTCCTCTCCATACATATTACCCGGTTTTGTTTCAAGCCAAAAAGTTAAAATGACATCGATTTAGCGGCTATATCCAGCTATGTTATTCACGTTATTCAAATTTGAATTATTGTACACATTTTTTTGCTTCTGATATCACTTGTCTACTAAATACACTACTATTTCTGTTTCAAGTATGCACAGTAATACCCATTTGACTAAATATCACCAACAAGTGGTCCCTTTTTGCTTAAACCATTAAAGGTTATTACATTTGTCGGTGATCTAAATTAAATTCAAGTTTCATAGTTCACCATTTATGAAGCAGAAATTGCAATTTTTATAGTAACTTTATAGATGACACTAGAAACTACTAAGGGTCATAACTCTAATCTGACTGAAATTGACTTGCCGCATTTCCATATAGTGATGAACATGTATGCGAAGTTTTATCTAAATATTCCAAACCATTTCCGAGATATAGCTCCGGAATTACGGAAAGAAGGAAAGCGTTGGGGATAATAATGGTAAGTATGTTACTGGAAACCTAGTATTTATTTGCCATGGTAACTAAATAAAGCTTACCTCTAACATTGCCCCCTAAAAATGAGGCCCGATGTGACAACCCCCTTTAGTAGTTTAAATAATAGGATTATAGGATGTTTTCGAAACAGTGTGATAACTTAATGACACGTTGATTGTTGAGCTACATTGAATGTAACTTAATCACCTAAAATCTCTCGTTATTTTAGGTATTTGCTAATGTGAAGTGCAATACCTCATTGAATATACGTTTCATCAATATTAAATACTTTCCAAGTAAAGTAAAATAGACATTTGCATTGATTAAGACGACATTATAACCATCCGTAATTATATTAGCCTTCCTTCCGTAAGTTTTCGGTGGTTTCCGTACAATCGGAATCGGCTATTTCCGTTGTTTGGGCCGGTCCGGGCCGAGCCGGGTTTTATTGATAATCCATAATCATGACAATATGCATGTTTTAGTGTTGGTTATATTTTCTTGTCCTTTGGGATCATGGAGTCTTTTCAACATATGTGTAATAGAGTTCTGCTTAAGCCGTGTAATGAAGTATTTCGAACCCCATAGAATAATAACCCCCCGGTCATTATTCTATAG